>NC_069503.1:1053775829-1054075829 GCF_027579735.1 Bombina bombina
CTCCCGACGCCTACTAGCCGAATGACGGTTCCTTTAAGGGACGTCATCCAAGATGGCGTCTCTCGAATTCCGATTGGCTGATAGGATTCTATCAGCCAATCGGAATTAAGGTAGGAATATTCTGATTGGCTGATGGAATCAGCCAATCAGAATCAAGTTCAATCCGATTGGCTGATCCAATCAGCATATCAGATTGAGCTCGCATTCTATTGGCTGTTCCGATCAGCCAATAGAATGCGAGCTCAATATGATTGGCTGATTGGATTAGCCAATCGGATTGAACTTGATTCTGATAGGCTGATGGAATCATGGACCTCTTCAGCTCCCCGCTTGGGCTTGGATCAGGACATCGGAGGAGCTCTTCAGGACGGATCGGTGAACCTGGTATGGTGAAGATAAGGTAGGAAGATCTTCAGGGGCTTAGTGTTAGGTTTATTTAAGGGGGGTTTGGGTTAGATTAGGGGTATGTGGGTGGTGGGTTGTAATGTTGGGGGGGGGGTATTGTATGTTTTTTTTACAGGCAAAAGAGCTGAATTCTTTGGGGCATGCCCCGCAAAGGGCCCTGTTCAGGGCTGGTAAGGTAAAAGAGCTTTGAACTTTAGTAATTTAGAATAGGGTAGGGCATTTTTTTATTTTGGGGGGCTTTGTTATTTTATTAGGGGGCTTAGAGTAGGTGTAATTAGTTTAAAATTGTTGTAATATTTTTCTTATGTTTGTAAATATTTTTTTATTTTTTGTAACTTAGTTCTTTTTTTATTTTTTGTACTTTAGCTAGTTTATTTAATTGTATTTATTTGTAGGAATTGTATTTAATTAATTTATTGATAGTGTAGTGTTAGGTTAATTTAATTTTAATATTTAATAGCTATTGTACCTGGTTAAAATAAATACAAAGTTACCTGTAAAATAAATATAAATCCTAAAATAGCTATAATATAATTATAATTTATATTGTAGCTATATTAGGATTTATTTTACAGGTAAGTATTTAGCTTTAAATAGGAATAATTTATTTAATAAGAGTTAATTAATTTCGTTAGATTTAAATTATATTTAACTTAGGGGGGTGTTAGTGTTAGGGTTAGACTTAGCTTTAGGGGTTAATACATTTATTAGAATAGCGGTGAGCTCCAGTCGGCAGATTAGGGGTTAATGTTTGAAGTTAGGTGTCGGCGATGTTAGGGAGGGCAGATTAGGGGTTAATACTATTTATTATAGGGTTAGTGAGGCGGATTAGGGGTTAATAACTTTATTATAGTAGCGCTCAGGTCCGGTCGGCAGATTAGGGGTTAATAAGTGTAGGCAGGTGGAGGCGACGTTGTGGGGGGCAGATTAGGGGTTAATAAATATAATATAGGGGTCGGCGGTGTTAGGGGCAGCAGATTAGGGGTACAGAAGGATAACGTAGGTGGCGGTCGGCAGATTAGGGGTTAAAAAAATTTAATCGAGTGGCGGCGATATGGGGGGACCTCGGTTTAGGGGTACATAGGTAGTTTATGGGTGTTAGTGTACTTTAGAGTACAGTAGTTAAGAGCTTTATAAACCGGCGTTAGCCCAGAAAGCTCTTAACTACTGACTTTTTTCCTGCGGCTGGAGTTTTGTCGTTAGATGTCTAACGCTCACTTCAGCCACGACTCTAAATACCGGAGTTAGAAAGATCCCATTGAAAAGTTAGGATACGCAATTGACGTAAGGGGATCTGCGGTATGGAAAAGTCGCGGCTGAAAAGTGAGCGTTAGACCCTATTTTGAGTGACTCCAAATACCGGAGGTAGCCTAAAACCAGCGTTAGGAGCCTCTAACGCTGGTTTTCACAGCTAACGCCAAACTCCAAATCTGGGCCATAGCTAGGTAGGCTAAGAAACAGTAATGCACTAGTGGGAGCTATAAATATACGTCTCTTGCCCTTTGCTTACCAGATGTGTTCCGTTAGGTCCCAGTAATGCATTACTGCTCAGGAGCTGACTTCAACTATGTTTTTATCCCATCTGCATTCATTGCACAAATACTTTTATGCAAACAATAGCTCAATAATAAAATCATCTAACATATGAAAGCACCACCTTGAAAATATGTAGAACATTGTTGCAAACACTGTTGCAATAGACAGAAGCATCAATTTGATAACAAAAATAATTTAGAAAGATCTTTTTTTTAATTGTATGCTCTGAGTCATGAATGTTTAACCCCTTCAGGACCAGTGACGTACCCTGTATGTCACTGGTCCTTTTATGAGTATTGCGATATTGATAGCGCTATTTCAGGTGACTGGCAGGAAGGGGGAGGGTATAATAGCACGGTCCCGCCGCCGCACTATTATAACCAAGCAAACCCTTAACAACTAGCGACTTACATACGCTGTGGTCGTTAAGGGGTTCATTTTCACTTACATATGATTTTTATCGCGAACATAAAAAATCAGCATGTAAACAACTGATGACAGATAGATAAATAGATAGATATAAATATAATATTAACATGATTTAACACATTAGAACATTTTACTACTGCATCATCCCTTTAAATTTAAATATGAGCTAATACAACAGTGTCAGTTGTGTTTTTAATAAATAGTTGATACTCATGTTAACCCCTTCATGACGGGGCAAGTGCCTAATATCGGAACAAAGTTCAGATTTTTATTATTTATTTATAAAGCGCCAACAGATTCTGCAGCGCTGCCAATGGGTACAAAGATAAATGTACAATGGGGAAACAATACAATAAAAGACAAAATTTTACAGACAGATACAGGGGGAATTGAGGGCCCTATTCCCGTGGGAATTTACAATCTAGATAGATAGGAGGATGGGAAACAGGAGGTGGGGACTGCAAAGGTGAGAATGATATTAGTCAGGAATTAGATTAGGGCAACTGTTAGGTAAGTGAAATTCCTTTGTTACTGAGTCGGGTGATAAGCTTCCCTTAACCAAAAAGGTCTTTAGGAAGCATTTAAAGGTGGACAGGTTAGAGGAAAGTCTGACAACTCAAGGAAGTGTGTTGCAGAGGGTTGGCGCTGTACGAGAGAAGTCCTGTAGTCTAGCTCCCCAGTCCGATTATCGTTTTGTTTAAAGCAGGAGGTGGCAGAATTCCCGAATAACAGAGGACATTCCATGCCGTCCTACGGCCGTTAAAGTCCAGCGCTGTTATGAAGGCATAGAACATCTAAATGGCATTAAGGAGTTAAAATGCCTTTTTTAAAGATAAAGAAAAAATAGAACACAGTGCCCCTTTTAATGTTACAAATGATTGGTGTTCAACTATTTCATATTAAAGTTTATTGAAGAGCCACTGAACAAATTTTAGAACATTTTCTTATTTAAAATCAATATGTTCCATTTTCTGTCGTTTTTAAACACTTAAACAAATCCGCTAAAAGTCATTGTAAATGGAAAGATGAAATGCAATAATGAGGGGAATTGAGGGACTGATATGCCTAATTTACAGCTAGATTATGGGTTTTGCGTTATGAGTGAAAAAGCCTCATAACGCTACTTTTTCACTACCTCTGCTATTACGAGTCTTGTATGTACAGGTGTACCGCACACTTTTTTGGCCGTCACGGAACGTAACTACCGCACTTTTCAAAAAGTCCTTTTTCAATGGGACTTCCACAGCGCCGGTATTACAAGCTTGTCTGTCTGGCCAAAAAGTGAACGGTACATCCTATAACTACAAGATCCGTACTGTAAACTGAAAGTCAGTAGTTATGGGTTTTACGTTACAAAGCTGTACCATAAAACTCATAACTAAAGTGTTACAAAGTACAGTAACACCCATAAACTACCTATTAACCCCTAAACCGAGGCCCTCCCGCATCGCAAACACTAAAATAAACTTATTAACCCCTAATCTGCCGCTCCGGACATTGCCGCCACTATAATAAACATATTAACCCCTAAACCGCTGCACTCCTGCATCGTAAACACTAGTTAAATATTATTGACCCCTAATCTGCTGCCCCCAATGTCGCCGCCACCTACATACAATTATTAACCCCTAATCTGCTGTCCCTAAAATTGCTGCAACCTACATTACTGTTATTAACCCCTAATCTGCTGCCCCCAATGTCGCCGCCACTATACTAAAGTTATGAACCCATAAACCTCTGGCCTCCCACATCACTAACACTAAATAAATATATTAACCCCTAAACCTAACCCTAAGTCTAACCCTAACCCTAACCCCCTAACTTTAATATAATTAAAATAAATCTAAACACAAATTACTATTATTACCTAAATAATTCCTATTTAAGACTAAATACTTACCTGTAAAATAAACCCTAAGCTAGCTACAATATAACTAATAGTTGCATTGTAGCTATCTCAGGTTTTATTTTTATTTCACAGGCAAGTTTGCATTAATTTTAACTAGGTAGACTAGTTAGTAAATAGTTATTAACTATTTACTAGCTACCTAGTTAAAATAAATACAAAGTTACCTGTAAAATAAAACCTAACCTGTCTTACACTAAAACCTAACATTAAACTAAAATTAAATAAATTAAATTAACAAAATACATTTATCTAAATTACAAAGAATAATAAACACTAAATTATACAAAATAAAAAAGAAATGATCAAATATTTAAACTAATTACACCTAATCTAATAGCCCTATCAAAATAAAAAGCCCCCCCAAAATAAAAAAACCCTAGCCTACACTAAACTGCCAATGGCCCTTAAAAGGTTCCAATCAGCCAATAGAATACGAGCTCAATCCTATTGGCTGATTGGATCAGTAAATAGGATTGAAGCTCAATCCTATTGGCTGATTGCATCAGCAAATAGTATTTTTTACCCTTGAATTCTGATTGGCTCATAGAATTCTATCAGCCAATCGTAATTCAAGGGACGCCATCTTGGATGACGTCATTTAAAGGAAACTTCATTCTTCAAGATTCATCGAAAGAAGAGGATGCTCCGCGCCAGATGTCTTGAAGATGGAGCCGCTCCGTGTCAGAAGGATGAAGATAGAAGATGCCGTCAGGATGAAGACTTCTGCCTGTCTGGAGGACGACTTCTTGCCGCTTGGATGAAAACTTCTTCCGGCTGGATGAGGATGGATGTCCGGTCTTCAAAAACTGTAAGTGGATCTTCGGGGGTTAGTGTTATGTTTTTTTTAAGGGTTTATTGGGTGGGTTCTATTTTTAGATTAGGGATATTGGGCAACGTAAAAGAGCTAAATGCCCTTTTAATGGCAATGCCCATCCAAATGCCCTTTTCAGGGCAATGGGGAGCTTAGGTTTTTGAGGTAGTTTTTTTTTGGGGGGGTTGGTTGTGTGGGTGGTGGGTTTTACTGTTGGGGGGTTGTTTGTATTTTTTTTTTACAGGTAAAAGAGCTGATTTATTTGGGGCAATGCCCTGCAAAAGGCCCTTTTAAGGGCCATTGGCAGTTTAGTGTAGACTAGGGTTTTTTTTTATTTTGGGGGGGCTTTTTTATTTTGATAGGGCTATTAGATTAGGTGTAATTCGTTTAAATATTTGATCATTTCTTTTTTATTTTGTGTAATTTAGTGTTTATTATTTTTTGCAATTTAGATAAATGTATTTTGTTAATTTAATTTATTTAGTTTTAGTGTAAGACAGGTTAGGTTTTATTTTACAGATAACTTTGTATTTATTTTAACTAGGTAGCTAGTAAATAGTTAATAACTATTTACTAACTAGCCTACCTAGTTAAAATAAATACAAACTTAGCTGTGAAATAAAAATAAAACCTAAGATAGCTACAATGTAACTATTAGTTATATTGTAGCTAGCTTAGGGTTTATTTCACAGGTAAGTATTAATCTTAAATAGAAATTATTTAGGTAATAATAGTAATTTGTATTTATAATTAAATACAAAGCTTAAACAAAGTAACACTGTAGGTTAGACAAAAATGTGTCCTGTATATATAATGCAGAAATTATACTGAAACACAACAGGTAAAAAAAACAGCCACATTCTGGAATGAATCCACCATTCCCCAATTACACCACATTATTATTTTTTTAAGGCACAAAACCTTGTAAAAACTTGCCTTTTGTTTTTATATAAATTAATAGAACATTACCTACAGTTGTTAATATGTTAAACAGACATAATATCAAAACTGAAATGTGTGGTCCTTGGCATTTTATATATTGAAGAGATATTTTAGGATTATTGTGAGGGGTTATAGGTTTTTTTTAACAACTGTTTTAGGGTGTTGTGCTTTTGCCATTTTTATCGCAATCACCTACTAATTTAGGGGTATAAGATCCCTCCTTGGAATAAGGGGGCTCCCGTCTTTTTAAACTGGGGTCTCATACATCTCTGTGTTTATGTGGTGATGATAGGGCTTCTAAAAGTGTCTGCTCCCTTGCACTAGGTACTGTATTAGCGTGTTATTGTGGCAGATAATCACCTAAAAATTAGAGGGGTTTTTAAATGTGTATGAGACCCCTCATGTGAAAAAATGAATAAATCATGAGGAGGGGTAGTATAAAAGCTCCCCCCCTCACCTGTTTTTTACTGGGGCAGCAGATCCCTGTTTTTAACTCCTGTGGGGGGGGGGGGCGCAAGTGACCCCCTTTAAAATAATGGGTTCAGGATCTTGACAATTTTACAGTAATCGCCTGCATTTTACAAATTAATGTGATGCCTCATTTAAAAGGGAAGAACCCCTCTTTCAAATATCCTGGTAAGTGGTCTGAGATGTGGTTTTTCAAAGCCCACCACAGCACAAAGAGTTCCCTCTGCTGCAAACACTTCCTTGTGCATTGTAACATCCTCAACCACACACGTGCAACATCATGGGAAGTTCCTACTGCAGTCTTCTGTACTGGCTGCGTGAACTCAGAAGGGGGGACCTCAACACGTGTCATACTCTTAAAGGGACAGTCTAGTCAAAATCAAACTTTCATGATTCAGATAGGGCAAGCAGTTTTAAAAAAACTTTCCAATTTACTTTTATCATCACATTTGCTTTGTTCCCTTGGTATTTTTTGTTGAAAGCTAAACCTAGGTAAGCTCATGAGATAATTTCTAAGCCCTCGAAGGCCGCCTCTTATCTTAGTGCAATTTGACCGTTTTCACAGCTAGACAATGCTAGTTCATGTGCGTCATATAGATAACATTGTGCTCACTACAGTGGAGACAGAACTGATTAGCTAAAATGTCAAAATAACTGAAGTAAGGGGCCAGTCTGCAGGGGCTTAGGTACAATATAATCACAGGGGTAAAAAGTTTATTTATATAACAGAGTTGGTTATGCAAAACTGGGGAATGGGTAAATAAAAAAGGGATTATCTATCTTTTTTACAAAAAGTTCTGGAGTAGATTGTCAATTTAAATTTATTTAAATTACATTTTGATAATTCTACCTTCCTCAAACCAATAAAATAAACAAATGTTCAGAAGTTTTTGGGACAGCTGGAATGCATGCTATACATTTTGGTCATATATTTTTTTTAATACAGACTTGAAAAGGTTCAGTAAAGTTAAATAAACGTTCATTATTCAGCTAGCCTGTTATTTTACTTAATTTTATCAAGTTTGCTTTAGTCTCTTGTAATCTTTTGATAAAGAGCATTTGTAGGCAGCCAGGAGCAGCAATTCAATTATTGAAGCTATCTGGTGATTGTTGGCTTTACTTACACACATGCTTCGTGTCATTGTCCAACCAGATGTGTACAGCTAGCTCCCAGTAGTGCATTGCTGCTCCTGAGCCTGCTCTTCAACAAAGGATACCAAAAGAACAAATCAAATGTTGTTAATGGAAGTACTTTGGCAAGTTGTTTAAAATTGCATACTTAAAAGGACACTAAACTCACATTTTTTCTTCCATGATTCAGATAGAGCATGCAATTTTAAGCAACTTTCTAATTTACTCCTATTATCAATGTTTCTTCATTCTCTTGCTAGCTTTATTTAAAAAGCAGGAATGTGATGCATAGGAGCCGGCCCATTTTTGGTTGAGAACCTGGGTTATGCTTGCTTATTGGTGGGTAAATGTAAGCCTCCAATAAGCAAGTGCTATCCATAGTGCTGAACCTAAAATGGGCCAGCTCCTAAGCTTTACATTCCTGCTTTTGAAATAAAGATAGCAAGATAACTAAGAAAAATTGATAATAGGAGTAAATTAGAAAGTTGCTTAAAATGTAATGCTCTGTCTGAATCACGAAAGAAAGAATTTGGGTTCAGTGTCCCTTTAATTCAAATCAGACAAATGTAATTCTGACTTTAGTGTACTTTTAAAGCTCAATTGTGAACCTAATAAATCTTTTGCATATGTGTTTCATTTTATTTTTAGCAAACATTTAAACAGATTTTATTTAACATAAATTCTTTTTTCCAGGTCATAGTTTAGCAGCATTTATTTTGTGGTTAAACCTTATTTAGAATTTGCTTTGATAGATAGTTCAATCACATATGGTTCAACGATGTCCTCATTAGTGGTTTCCATTCTGTAAATGCCATCCAAATATCCGAACAAAAGAGTTTTTGTGGAAACTGGAGATTAACAGGGATGGCTTTCTGCTCAGCGCTTTGGCAAGATTTAGGGCAAGTCTATCAACTTGCAAGAGATAAATATTTACTGTATTTCCATTATTTGAGCATTAAAAGAAGAATTTGAATTGCTTAAAAAAGAACGTTATTTGTAAGAAAGCTAGAGTAGAATGCATTAAAGGGAAATGCTGCAGAAACCTGTGTAACTGGTTTTGTAGGCAATCTAATTTTAGGAACTTACAAATATATAGGGTAGGGCACTAATTGAAAATGCAGCTATGGATAGTGAAATTTAACAGCTAGGGGGTGCTAATTTGGCTGTCAGCATTTATCATTGCACAAAAATTTGCGGCCAATAGGCCGCTAGCAGGAGCTGTCAGTCAACCCGATCATATGCGATCAGGCGGATTGATGTCCGCCGCCTTTAGGGGAGGCTACGAGTTAAGGAGCAGCGGTCTTAAGACAGCTGCTTCTTAACTCCTGTTTCCGTTGGAAACAGTTACATTCAGGGCCATTCGGCCCTTGTTAAATCGGCCCCCAAGCCTCTTCTGACAGCCCCCTGATTACATGACTTTTTATTTATTATCTATTTGCTTGCATTTTAGCTGTGTTGTGCAAAACCCACAGGCGTGAGCACAATGTTATCTATATGGCTCACATGAACTAGCAGTCTCCTGTTGTAAAAAGCAAATAAAAAAGCATGTGATGAGAGGCTGTCTTTAGTGGCTTAGGAACAGGCAGAAATGTAGAGGTTTAAGTGTTATAAAATATATTAATATAACAATGTTGGTTGTGCAAAGCTGGGGAATGGGTAGTAAAGGCATTATCTATCTTTTTAAACAATAACAATGTTAGTGCTGACTGTGCCTTTAAATGAACATGAAACCCAACATTTTTCTTTCAAGGTTAAGATAGAGTATAACATTTTAAACAACTTTCCAATTTACTTCTATTATCTAATTTGCTTAATTCTCTTGCTATCCTTTTTTTAAAAATATACCTAGGTAGGCTCAGGAGCTCTAAGCAAGCTGTCAGTTGGTAGCTGCGCATAAATGTCTCGTCATTGGTTTACTGATATGTTTAATTAGCTCCCAGTAGTGCATTGTTGCTGCTTCAATAAAAGAATAACAAGAAAATGAAGCAGCATTGTTAATAGAAAAAAACTGTAAACTTGTTAAGTGTATGCTCTA
This sequence comes from Bombina bombina, assembly GCF_027579735.1. Lineage (NCBI taxonomy): Eukaryota > Metazoa > Chordata > Amphibia > Anura > Bombinatoridae > Bombina > Bombina bombina. The sequence goes on from NC_069503.1 coordinate 1,053,785,496, forward strand.
TTTGAATAATAAAAATAAAATTTGGATTTCATGTACCTTTAAGAACAGTAATAATACTTACTCTGAATTTTATATAAGCAGTAGATTTTTTTTTCCTGACAAATGTATTTTTTCCTCCCATTTGCCGGCCCCCTGTTCCATAAGCCAATCACAGACTAGTTTACGTATACCCTGTGAACTTATGCACACGCTCAGTAGGAGCTGGAGTTTCTGTAACTGTGAATTTAAAAGGAATGTGCAAAATTTGATAATAAAAGTGAATTGGAAAGTGTCTTAAAACTACATGCTCTATCTGATTAATGAACGTTTCATTTTCACTTTAGTGCCCCTTTAAATGCACAGTGTGCACAAACATTAAATATTGTATTAGTCCATCTATTATGTAAACTGCAGATTCCCAGATGCTAGTTTATCAAGTACATATATTATTTTATTATTCTGCTGTTCTAATGTAAATTGCAGGAATGTTACTGATTTAAAATGTACCTGCATATTATATTGATTTCATGAAATTCAGAAGTTTTCTCATTTGGTACAAATTAAAAATACAAAACAAAAACCAAAAAACGATTTTCTCTAAAAGAAGATACATCAACATGAATTAGAGAAAAAGCTGAAAAAAACAAAACACCTATACTCGCACGCTAACCTGACAGGAGTTGTTATTAGCTCACATTCCAATGTTCTTCACATACAGAAGAATGTACTTTTTATTGTAAATACATACACACACACACACACATATATATATATATATATATATATATATATATACCTGTATATTTATTCCTATAGACCTATAGGTATAGATATGCATTTTACATTAACATTATCAGATATGTATAGAAATATATTTTTAATAATAAAAAGCACATTCTTTTCTATGTGAAGAAAACAGGAATGTAAAATATACGTAATGTGCATCACGGTTTTTTATTTATGACTCACGTGGTTAGGTTTGCGTACCTGAATAATTGCTAACTTTAATGTGTGTTATTGAAATATTACATATAAAATATTAAAAAAATATTAAAAAAATATAAATAAAAATTATTAAACATACTTTAAAATATTAAAAACAATCCATAGAATATATCTATATTTTTTACATTATCTATAATAATTTTTTTAATAAATTTTGAAGTATATATTTTTTAATATTTTATATCTAATATATTAATAATGGGCATTGACCGCGTTAGTCCTAAATCACAAAACTTGATGTGCGTTACTCATATTTTACATTCCTATGTTCTTCACATCTATACTATACGGGTTAACGCGTCTGTCGGTGTCGCCAGTTGCTCACGCATCCTCAAAGGAATGTTGGCTGCGCGAGACTGCATCCCGGTGGATTCCGAAAATGGCAGGGTGGTGAAAGAATCCACCTTCGGAGTCCCCCTGGATGCAGCGCAGGCAAACCCAAAGCCTTAAAAAAATAAAAATAACATGCAACCGCCCGCATGAAATAATTAAATAACACATAACTAACCGCTCGCAATAAATAAATAAAAACACGTAACTGCCCACACGAAGTATAACAAAAAAAAAACTATCCTTGCACACAAAATATTAACAAACACCGAAACCACCAACCCCCACATCGCAAAATAATAGAGTAATTAACCCCTAATCCGCAAATAACATAATTATAACATTAACCCCTTAACCACCAACTCCCCACATCGCAATAAACCTATTTAACCTATTTTTTTATTTTATTTTTTTATATTTTTATTGAGGTTTGAATATAAGGCATACAAACAATCTATAACATTTGAGAAATATACATAAAATATGTTGCAAAACAGAAATAAAACAGTTTATGCTCACTTAAGTAGACATATCTCTCATGCGTATGGAATCATCTATCAACAGCCAAATATATAAACAAAAAAGAAAAAGGCAATCACATTTTCAGTCTAATTGTAAAAGAAATTTAGTAATAAAGCCTATGAAAGCAACACCTCATTTTAAAGGATAAAGGGGGATATATCAATTACATACTAGTGATAAATACGTTGAAATTAAAATAGGGGTGTCATATGGGATCTGTGTCCTTAAGCATAACCAGTAGGCTATGTGAGCGGGAGGGGGCGGGGCTACTAATGGCCACAACAAGAATACCCAATCTAATTAGAACCAGGTTGGGCTATGTCAAAATAATGGTAAAGTTACAGATATAATTAATATTGAAAAAAGAAGCAACCACTCTTAAGTTACTGAAACAGTAGTGTTTTCCATACAGTACACATATTTAGTCAGAATTAACATTGAGCTAAGTATAAGTTATATCACAACTCAAACAAAAAATATTGTAATACCTATGCTAAACAAGGTACTATTACGATATTCTCTAAACATGATACCTATCCCCCTGAGTAGAGCATAAACTTAGATCCTAACATATGTGGGAACACAATCACAAGCATATATGCATAAAGAAAATTGTTCCAGATACATAAAATCAAGTATGACAGACAAACATAACCTTATATCTACATATCAGTTTGTATTTAACAATAACCTTAAATTGTGGTCCCCCTGCATTAAAGGAAGTCACGTTTGGACCTCTATAACTAACAAAAAAAAAACATTATGGGGAAGCTTTTAATTCTGAAAAAATATTCACTATAATCCCGTTTAACTATCACAAATAATTGGGTAGTATTAAAACGTAAGGAATGTGTGGTACAGAGTTGAATAGGGTTATGTCTTTCAACAATTGGAGATATCATATAGTTCCAACCTGCTCCTCAGTAAATTGTGGGAGCCCTAGGGCTCTCCAAACCTTAATAGTTTGCTCTACCTTATAGAATATGCGACATAACTATGAAACACTACAGAGGACCGCTTAAAATCCTACTAAAACTCTGCCTATAACTTCTAACACAACATGAACATTGCAGAAAATAAAAATAAACAGATAATAAACTATAAGTCCCACAGCTATTCAGGGAGTCTCTCATAAAGGAGCCATATGCAATATCAAAACCGACCAAAGTAGTCTCTGTTGTGAAATATGTATTATCCTACCCCACATCAAAGTGCCAGAATATATGTCCCAGTGGGGTTTCAGCAGAAGAAAAACTTGATGAGATGCCCCTAACGGTTGTTTCAACTTCTCCGGACCAGAACACCCGCCGTAGGATCAAAGGCTCTTGGCTTAACTGCTTATGTGAGTGTCCAGCGCTCTCCTCCGTATAGAACATCCGGACAAGTAGATGTGGTGTCGTGATCAAGTAGCTAGGGCCCCTCGCCCTCAACCACAACACATCAGGCAGGGTGATTGGATAATCATGGAGGTCGCTCTGCATGGGTAGCAATATGCCAGGTAGGTGAACCCCTGGAACTATGTCCCGTGTCTCCGGAGCAGCCGCACTCCACGCAGTCGGGCTGTTCTCCAACTTTTCGTCACAGTCAGGCTCCCACGCTCGCTGCTCCAAGAGCAATATCGCTTCTGTAGATAATTGCTGACAATCCAGAGGTTGGGTCTCATCGAGTTTAGCGCTCTTACCCAGGCGCTCAAATTGCCGAATCAGCTCCAGTTTAAAGTCTGTAAGGAGAGTCTGCAGCACTTGCTGGATATCTTCCATATTGAACAGTGTTGGAATCCCTATAAAGTAACCCTAATAGGTCATGAATAAAAAACAAGGGGTTGAAAAATAACGATAGTATCTGTGTACTTCTAGACCCAGTGGTCTGTGGGGGGAATATATTCGGCAGCCTCAGTCACGCTTTTTTGTATCTCAGGATGTGTAGGCCTTCTTAGCAAAAGTCTTAGTCGACTGACTTGAATAACATAGGTCAGGGTGTCGTTCATCTGCTTCTGAACTTTAGGCAAAGTATGTAGATGATTCTAGCTTCTGAATATAACAATCTCAGTAAAATAGCTCTTCTAATTTGAAGCTAAAGACCCATTTAAGAAAATATAGACAGGAGCTTCACAGAGACACGTCCTGCCGCTCCAAGTGTAGGCTCCACCCCCCCCTAATTAACCTATTAACACCTAAACCCCCACATCACAATAAACCTAATTAACCTATTAACTCCTAAACCGATAACCCCCTACAACGCTAATAACTAATTTAATTACTAAGCCCCCTAACCTAACACCCCCTAAATTAACCCTGATACTAAGTAACACTTAAATAAAACCTAACATTAAATTACAAAAAAAAAAAAAAAATCATCTAAAATTCCAAAAAATAAAAACTCTAACATTACATCCGGCGAGGAGCATTCTCTTCATACGGTCGCTGCCGTACACTGGATCTTCAATGCAAGGGACACGATTCAAGATGGCGTCCCTTGCATTCCTATTGGCTGAAAATTTTGAATCAGCCAATAGGAATTAGGGCTGCTAAAATCCTATTGGCTATTCAAATCAGCCCATAGGATTTAAGCAGCTCTCATTCTATTGGCTAATTTGAATGTTAGGGTTTAGTGTAAGGTAGCTTAGCTTTTATTTCACAGGTAAGTTTGTATTTATTTTAACTAGGTAGTTATTAAATAGTTAATAACTATTTACTAACTAGTCTACCTAGTTAAAATAAATACAAACTTACATGTGAAATAAAAATAAAACCTAAGCTAGCTACAATATAACTATTAGTATATAGATATACAGGTATAGGTATATATAGAAATATAAATAAATATGTATTTACAATAAAGTACATTATCCTGTATGTGAAGAACATTGGAATCTGAAATATGTACAGTACATATACAGTAAAACACCTAAATACATATGTACACACATCTATACACACACATATACATATATATATATATATATATATACACACATATATATACATACATATTTAGACATTTCAAATTGTAAAATAAAACTTTTTAGTAACTACTATATAATTATATATTTTCTACGTGAAATTTGCCAATTTCTTAAACTGACTTATTTTCTTCCTCAAAAATGTTGGCAACTCTAATGGCTACCCACACCACTGCCACATAATGTTCCATTCACGTGCACACACTTGAGCTTACTTCAGTACTCATTCAAGGAAGGGGTCAAGTTTCAACCAAAAAAAAACAAGATAAAGGGAAATTTTATAACAGAAGTCTTTTTTTTATTAAACTGTACCATGAATCAATTAAAGTACATGTGCCTTTAAGTGTTTGAAAGTTCTAAAATTTGTGTCCTAAATTGAGTTTACACCCAAACACACAAGGCAGTTATCAACAATAATGGATCTATTTGTGATGACATTCTTCGTTCTCTAACTGAAGAGCACAGACCTATTATACATTCCGTTCATACCTTCAAGAAAATCTAAAACATGCTCACGGAATGTAGTATACAAACAATATACAATACAAAGTGCATAAAGTTCTCAATTCATTAGATGCAATATAGCAATCAATAAAATGCATTTGTTTTTCACTTTAGATTTCCTATTTTGTTTGTTTTTGTATAGAAGTAAATGCAAAAATACTAATGTGAAAACTTGCGATTTAAATTTATATTATTTGCTATGTGGTGTTTAGAATTTCAATAATATATAATAGTAGAGATGTGCAATATCTGAATAAATGCACTGAAAGAAAAAAAATAATGACGAAATTCGTCAGTATTCATTAGTTTCCTTTTTTCCCCGAGGGTTAATACTTACCTTTTGCGCGCTAGAGAGCGCACACTAACCGGATACTCTTCTTGCCAGGGCCTAAAATTAGTGCAGGTCCTGTGAGGCGAGCATTTTAAGCCAGGCATTAGTACGGTAGGGATCTGGCAAGAAGAGGATCGGGTTAGCACGCTCTCTAGCGCGCAAAAGGAAAATATAATGCTACAGCTGAACTTTTTACCTGTAGCTTTGAACATTTACATTAATTTTAAAAGAAAAATATAAATGTTTGAATGGACATTCAAGTCAAAACAAACTTGTATGATTCAGAAACAACATGCAGTTTTAGACACTTTACAATTTACTTGTATTGTCAAATTTTGCACAGTCTTTTTATGTACACACTTTCTGTGGAACAATATTCTACTGAGCATGTGCACAAGCTCACAGGGTATACGTATACTATTCTGTGATTGGCTGATGTATGTCACATGATAAAGGGGGCCAGAAAATGGGAGAAAAAATAAATTTGTCAGAAAAAAATCTACTGCATATTTGAAATTCTGAGTAAGTGTTAAATCATTGTCTTTTAATAATGTATTTGTTAATTATGTAATTCCACTGCATTTACAGGTAATTTAACTAAAATGCAGTATTCATTTTCTTTTAAAAGGAACGAATACCGAATAGTGCAGCCAACTAATATTCGGGTAAACAAAGTTCCCCAAACATTTGTTACATTGGCTGCACAAATCTATATAACAGTATATTTGCTGCATTTTACTACAACCTCTCTGAGGGAGGGAAATTAGCACCATGGTCAGAGTTATTATGCAACAAAAGAAGGCAAATAAATAATGAATGCATTTTACGGTATTATTTTATTTTCCTGAAATAAACATTAAACATTAAATAACTATGAATTCAAAGATTAGCCTGAAAATACTATGTAGATTCATTTTAAAAAATTATGGGCTAGATTACAAGTGGAGCGCAAAATATCACTTTTGCAAGGGCAATATTTGTGCTCCACTTGGTAATACCAGCGTATGCAAATGTGTGCTGGTATTACAAGTTGGGTGCAATGCAAATGTCTTACTTTATTATTTAGATAGAGAATACGATTTTAAACAGCTTTCCAATTTACTTCTATTATCTATTTTGCTTTCTTCTCTTAATATCTTTTCTAACAAAAGACAAGAATGCAACAGCACTACACTAATGGATAGGAGATGCCTGTATCTGGTTATAATTCTATTTACCTTTTTCGGCTAGAATGCTGATGCATAGATAAACTTGTAAAGTTAAAGTAAAAAAAGGAAATTTGACCAATAAAGATGCATCTAGATAGCACTTCTCACTCCCCTTGTGTTCTCAGGGGCATGGTTCGGTAGGTTTTTAAAATTTAACTTTTGTTTGTAAGATTTAAAAAAACACAAAAACAAAATAAATGTTTAAAAACCCAAATAGATTTCTGACTTATCAGATTATATGGTTTGGGCACTTGCAAAATCCAAATTTTAGATCCCACACTGGATATTAAATTAGGGTTTCCAATTTGAATCAGTGTTGGGGGGTCTCTGAATCACTGTCATTCACTGAGGGTATAGGTATACTAGAGATTCAATTCCTTTATTATAATACTTTCCACTTGAATATGTGGATTCTCTGGATCTCTTTAATTAATTTTGAATCAATATGATTTTTATACTTTCACAGTGATGTGATTTTATACAGAGATATAATACAATTACCACCAAATATATGTACTGCACTAAGTTGTGCAGGGAACGCTATATTTTATCCGGTGCTTTGCACAAGGACTGGGGTAATATTCCATTCAATATTACATAGTTCAAATTGTATCCTTTCTTATCATGGAATATTTGCAAAATTATAGTTTCGAAAAGGGGTTGAGGAATGTGTTGTTATCAAATAATCAAATAAATTCTTTATTATTGTCTGCCATATAACAATATGGTATATATAGAGTATTATGTATATTCTTTTATATATATATATATATATATATATATATATATATATATATATATATATATATATATATATATGTGTATATATGCTGTGCAGTTATAAAAGAACTGCACTCATGGATCTAATAATTTATGGGTCTTAGTCAGATATGTAAACAATTCTCAGCACCTCTTACAAACTCATTTCAAAGTTTTGGATTAATTACACTGGCTTAATAGTTGTAGTATGCCCCATTAAATAATCGGGGTAATTCTAGAAAATCCAGTAATTAGGATATGTGGATATGCCTAAATGAACACTCAGAGACTTGCGCAATGGGCTGAGTTGTCCAATATCCGAAAGATTTACCATAAAACTTTATTTGAGAGAATTATTATTATTTGAATAATAATCCAGCCTAATGCATATATGTTATAAAATGTTTGCAACTCTATAACAGTGCTGATTCTTCTTAAAAGAATATATATATATATATATATATATATATATATATATATATATATATATATATATATATCACGTAACTTAGTGAACTGTTACATGTGTATCCAGATGCCTGTTCATTGTATCAATGTTTATTTTACTATACACATACTCTCTTGTCAATGCTATCGCTCAGTATATCACTGCCAGTGTTGTTCACTGTATTGAGTTGGTATGTGTTGTTAATAGCCTTTTGTAGATATCGGTATTTAAACAAAGGGCAATACTATTTACATTGTAATAGTTTAAAAAAATTAGACAAATGTCATGATGTTTTTATCCTCAGTAGTAAAAACGTACTAGTATTTGTATCAAAATATTTGTATACTCTTAATATTTATGTCTACAGTGGTTTGATCGTACTCATGTTTATAACCTACTCGTGTTGCTTCTATTTGTTTACACCTTGCAATTTGACGTTTACCAACTAATAAACTATTCCAATACTTGTATTTCTTTTGTCATCGACAGTGAATGTGGCTGTGATATTAAGGAGCTTTACTCAATATAATGGCTTAAGTAAAAGTTATGATTCAACTCGTTTCGGATTAGATCAAACATTTTACAAGCTATCCTCCATTTTGGAATGCTACCGCCTTGTGACGGTTGTTTTCTTAACATATATCTGCTAACAGATTGTCACCTCTGCTTTGTGTATTCTAGAGTCTGTGTCAGATATAGTTAAATCTTCTTAACGGTTAGTTAAGGTTTTGACAGAAGTAAATGGATTTACTTTTTTAATTTGATCCACCTACTTTAAGAGGCTAAGCATCTCAAAGTACGTAAGGATATGAGATGGACTTATGTATACATTAAGTTCTAAATCATATTGGCTTTTATCCTTATTAAATCAATAAAGATGATTTTATATTTCTATTTATGGATTTTAATTCTTATGTGCATTTTTTGGATAAAGTTTATTTGACTAGCTACATATTATGTATCTAGGTTTTGAATTGTATCTTTTAAATATATTACTTCTTTAAGCACCAGTTAGTTTTAATATAATATTTTAAACTTTATATATTATATAAAGTTTTAATTTTTTGCCTCAACATTATGCTTATGATCATCTTTTATTTTAATGGGGATGTTACAGTTATCCCTGTATTCATGATGTAAAGAATATCGGGTTATAAATATATGTAGCTACTGTAAATGTGATCTTATATAATAATTGATTTTAGATGGGGATTGAATATGTTTGAATATGTTTCAAAATTCTATTCTATATATGGTGCAGATTGTGTGAGTGAATTCAGACGTGATGTTGGATCTTGAAACTAGAACCTTAAAATCTGTGACATATTGGAGAAGGTTAATCCATCATCATACGGATTGTATCAGAAGTGAATAATGTGATGGCGGGGTGATAACGTTAATAATGTGTGATCAATTCTTGCCAAACTGCTTATGTTTATAAGCATATAAGAGTGATTGGAGATTTAATAAAATATCTACTAGTGTATATCTGGTCAGCCATTTCAGGGTACTATGGTCATATAGGTGATTAGAGTGATGATACAGAAAGTCTAAGCATTGGACTATGTGAATAAGTTAAATAATAAAGTTTATTATCACACCGGAATATTCCTTGGTGACATATAAAAAAATTGTGAAACTCATACCAACAATGTGCTCTGGTGAAAGTGATGGTGTCAACTGAATATGAATATTATTCAGTCAATGTGTAGTTACTCTGAAAAAAATGATAGTCCTATATCTTAAATATATTTTTTTTTTTGATGGGACTGCTTTAAAAAAGAAAATTAATTTCACAATATTTATTCTGTGTCAAACACCATAAGCATGGCATTGGTTTAATTATATCAGTTCTTTTATCTGATGTTGTAACTTTTTTTAAATGAACATTGAATAGTTATTCTGTTCATTTAAGCCTTTGGGATGTACACTGTCCATTAAGTAAATCCATCTGGTTTCAGCCTTTAATAATGCTTTCTCCAGATCTCCTCCTCTTAAGCCTAATGATATTTTTTGTACTCCATAACATTCTAATTCTGATGTTTTGGATTGATGATGTCTGTAGAAATGTGCGGCTACAGAGGTAATTTTTTTGTTTTTGGACAGATCTTGAGGAGCATTACGGATATTCCGAAGATGTTCCATAATCCTAATGTGGAGGTTTCTTGTCATCATTCCAATATATGTACGGGGCATTTACATTGGAGGGCATAAATGACTCCAATAGCATTGAAGCTTATATAAGTTTTGATTGGGTGTTCTTTGCCAAATCTATCTGTAATCGTTTTTTTCTTTCTTACCATATTGGCACACATCGAGAAGTTGCCACATGGAAACGAGCCCTGTTCTGCAATTTTAGATTTTTTGGTCTTCTTAACATAATGGCTGGGGCTGAGGATCTCTTTTAAATTTCTTGATCTCCTGTAGCTAATTTCTGCTCTTGATCCAATTAAATCCTTTAGCAGAGGATCAGTTTGTTTTATGTGCCAATTCTGTTGAATTATCTCAATAATCTTCTTAGATTGGTCATTGTACATTAATAGCAGGCGTGTTGTTAGAATTTTTCTTTAAAACATTTAATAAGTCTGCTCTTGGAGTTACAGTTGCTCGTTTCTTTGCTTTGCAAATGGATCTTTTACTATAACCTCTTAATATCTTTTGTTGAGGAAAAAGCAATTGCCATGGGTAAGATAATTACACGAGGCGTGCACGTGCAGCTACCAATCAGCAGCTCCTGAGCCTATCTAGATATGCTTTTCAACAAAGGATATCAAGAGAATAAAACAAATTACATGACCAAAATAAAATGCTTTCTATGAATCCCAAAAGAAAAAAATGGTTTTCAAGTCTCTTTAAAGTCAGCTCCATAACACCAATGCATTGCTGGGACCTAGCTGAACACATCTGGTGGGGCAATGACAAGAGGCATATGTACATAGCCACCAATCATCAGCTAGCTCCCAGTATATTGATACTCCTGAGCCTACCTAGGTATACTTCCAATGAAGAATAGCAAGTGAACGAAGTAAAATTGATAACTCAGGTAGCACTCATAATACAAGTTAAAAGTAAAAAGTTTGTGCGCAAGTGTAAACCTGACACGTGCTAAAAAATATTATGACCGCATTAACTTCTACAATAGAAGTCAATGGAGAGCTAAAAATGTAAAAAAAAAAAAAAAGCTTGTGCGCTAACCCAACCGTGTATGTTTAAGATCGCTAAACCTGGCATGAAATATTAATATTCCACATTCCAGTGTTCTTCACATTGCCACCAATCAGCAAGCGCTATCCAGGTGGGCTGGCTCTAAATTTACATTCCTGCTTTTCAAATAAAGATACCAAGAGAACAAAGAAAATTTGATAAGAGGAGTAAATTAGAAAGTTGCTTAAAATTGCATGCTCTAGCTGAATAAAAATGTACGGTAAAATGTAGTATTTGTTGATGTTTTATAATCTTACATTGGCATTATAGCATACACCAAGTGAAACATTTGGAGTTATATTCTATTATTATTATTATTATTATTATTATTATTATATTATATGGTGGCATATTTTGCTAATATATAATACTAATTAGTATTCTACTAATTCTTAACATTTTAACCATTATTAAATGTTTCTTTTTTGTCTTAAATTCAGACTCCTCTTCAGCTATAAAATACTCTCTCGGTACAAGCAGCAATACCAGGGGATTTAACTGGTGGCATTGCTGGGTAATCTTGCGTTATATTTAGAAGAGCAACTGGTCTCATGACAACTTTACTGTATTATAGTTAGGGAGCTTTTTTGCTAATGTTTTATTTATTTATTTTAATACTCTAAAGCTACACATTATTGTACTGAATGCAAAAAAAATAAAGGATCAGGTCCCCATAATGTTTCTGTAGCAATGCCAGTGATATATTCTTGTGTGCAACATTTAGAAATTTGAAAAGTTATGTTAACCTACAAGAGCTGTAACGCAATGAAAAACGCAGTGCAGTTCTCTTTGGGATCCAAAGGGTTAACCCTATCCCTTCACCTAGGGCTCCATGTACTTAGCAGTCAGCGAGCTACCCGCAAAAAAAATATTGCGTCAAAACTCGCAAACTGATATGTACAAAGTCGTCAACTATGTTCAAACCCGCATATTTAAAATTGCGAGGGTACTTATCCGCCAAACCTCGCTACCTCTCCATGATTTTTCACTGTAATTAGACACATTTGACCAGCAACTCGACATAAACTAATGTACTAAAAAATCTATTTGTCCGCTCGCTACAATTTCCGCTCCCATCCCAAAACAATAGGAAAGTCAATGTAGACGCCAGTCTAGACATATATAAAAGGCAGTAATATCAGCATTGTACATTTTTTACTTCATCAGCTATGGAGACACTTCTGTATTTGTTTATTCTCCGTGTGATGCAAATTCGGTCTAGAAGACAGAATACTGGAAATGTCGCTAATCGATTGGTTAGAAGAAGGAGAGTTCGTGTGCCCCGTGTATTCCTTCCACGGGTTGGTTTGCATGGCCTTTCTGACCGAGAGATCATACAAAGATTCCGGCTTGATCGTGAATCCATATTACACCTGTATCGAGAGATTGAAGATTATTTGGAGCCGATGACGGCTCGTTCACAAGCTATTCCGGGACTTCTGAAACTATTAGCTGCATTGCATTTTATGGCAACAGGCTCCTTTCAGGCAGTTTCTAGCGTCATTATTGGAATGAGTCAATCAGATTTTTCACGCCACTTATCCAAAGTCATAGGGGCTATGATGATTATTTTTCCTTGATATGTTTGTTTGCCATCTACCCCAGAAGAATAGCAATCTATAAAGTCAAATTTCTATAGGATGGCTGGGATGCCCAATGTCCTAGGGGCCATAAACTCACTGTACCCATGTTGCTGTGAGACCACTTCAAGCTCTTGAGGAGATCTATAGGAATAGAAAGCATTTCCATTCCTTGAATGTTCAGATGGTCTGTGACCCCAACATGAGGATAATCAATGTCCGTTCAAACTACCCAGGCTCATGTCGTCATTCTTACATCTTAAGGCAGACTGGCTTATACCGGAAGTTCGAGGACGGAGATATGCCTGAAGGATGGCTTCTAGGTAAGCATAACTGGCGTCTAATTTGTTGTTTTTAATTTCCATGTACATAAATTGCACCAAATTTGTTGACTGTAATTAAAGTGTAATGTGTTGTATATTTTTAATTTGTATCGTATTAGTTATCAATCTTTATAATTATTTTTATATTAATATTTATATTTTTTTATGTCCTATTAGGAGATGGAGGGTACTCATGTACAGAATGGCTGTTGACTCCCTATAACAACCCACAGACCAGAAATCAAGTACGTTTCAATGAAGCACATCGATCTACCAGGGGGATAATTGAGCGGACTTTCGTTCTTTTGAAAATGCGGTTTCGATGTCTTGATCGTTCTGGCGGCACTATGCAGTATGCACCTGAGAAAGTCGCAATAATTATATTGGTTTGCTGCATACTGCATAATGCACAATATAGCAATTAAAAGAGGCTGCCTATTAGAGGAAGAAAATACCATAGATGCTGACGATTTTGCCGAAGAAATATGTATAGAACATCAGAACAACCTAATAGGCGTGGTATGGCAACAAGGGACATGGTTTCAGAACAATATTTTGATGATTACATTTTATGTCTTAAGTTGATAAATAAATAAATCATTTCCTTTATTAAATTGCCATTGACTCTTTTAAAAAAAAATATATAATATGATGTAAAAGAACATGTAAAGGAAAAAAAATGATCATGTTTCTCATAAAAAGACAATATAAGTAAATAATTATTTGTATTACAATTAAAACAAAATAAATATAAATTTTATTTATACTTAAGGGTATTAAAAATCACTGTTGACAAACATATAATTACATCAAGTTGTTGCTATTCAATTATCAATGATTTTAAATATTAATTATAAATCAAGTTTATGATCAAAGTCATCAAAGACATCCAAACAAATAATCATAAGAGTCAATAATCATATCAATCAAAACTACGTTTTGCTGATGTGAAAAGTGAGGATTATGGATTTTGACGTGGTATCAGATCCAGATGAAGCCATATCCAATTTGTAAATAAATATTAAAAAAATAACACACTGTAATCACTGTTCAAAAAATTTGGAACAATAATAAAGTTGTTTAGAAAAGTTGCACTTTTATAGTAGCCAAATTCTTTTCCCGCGACTACTATGACGTTTCTGACACCTTGCATGTCACGTGTTAATAATTGGTCATACAATTCTACTGACATTTAAGTACATTAGTTTAGTCACGGCGAGCGAGGCGTCAAATTTATCAATAATCCGCCACTGCTCGCAGCGGGCTAGACATGTCTATTTATGGGTGGATTATTAGTACATAGTGACAGCGGAAACCATTTCGCCCGCGGCGAGTAACGGCGAGTTTATCCGCGTCTACAATGTCGGATTAATTGACTGCTTAGTACATGGAGCCCCTAACCATAATGGTAACCCTGCCAAAGCGCTACTTGTAATCAGAAACCTAAGCATATATAATAATAATATATTTAGTTCTCATGGTATTTTTTGTTAAAACGTATACATAGATAGAAACTAACTGAAGATTCATACGTATTCCTTTACTGCTCTGAAACTGACTTTAACGATGTGCTTAACCCATTTGTAGGTTTTAAAATGTAGTTATATGCAAGGAATAGTGGAATAATAAAATGCTCTAACACCTATTCCCCTTATAAGAATACCATAGCTGTCATCCAATGCTGTGGGACATCAGAATAGTGGCATTGTTGCAGTGGAACCTTGTTGGTAGACAACATATGTAAAATTGCCACCCATAGGATTTTGGCGGTGACACTTTTGAAGCTGAAATTGTGACTTTAATAAAGTCAAAATGAATCTTTTATGATTCCGATAGAGCATGCAACTTTGAACAACTTTTCAATTTACTTATCTTACCTAATTTGCTCTGTTCTTTTGGTATCCTTTGTTGAAAAGAATATCTAGGTAGGCTCAGGAGCAGCATTGCACTGCTGGGGTAACAGGAAAAATTATAAAAAAGAAGCTTTATTTAGAACAAGTAAAAAATACAAAATACACAATGGAAAGGGCTCAACTTACGCGTTTCGCGCCGCAACAGGGTGCTTACTCATACATATATGAGTAAGCACCCTGTTGCGGTGTGAAAAGTGTAAGATGAGCCCTTTCCATGGTGTATTTTGTCTTTTTACTTGTTCTAAATCAAGCTTCTATTTTATTGTTGCTACGTAGCGGCTTTTTTCCTGCTACTTTGACTTTGTGTTTTTTCCGCAGCTACCCTGCCCGCTTCATGCAGCCTCAATTTATCTTTGACCCATGCCAGAGGACATCTGAGTGGTTACTTTTTCTAATGCACTGCTGGGGCTAGCGGCTAATAGGTGGCTGCACATATATGCCTCATGTCATTGGCTCACCCATTGTGATCAGCTAGCTCCCAGTAAGTGCATGGCTGCTCCTTCAACAAAGAATACCAAAGGTAATAGAAGTAAATTGGAAATCATGAAAGAAAAATTTGGGGTTTCAGGTCCCTTGAAGGTCTAATAAGCTACTGATTGCAATACTTTTTTGTTTTTCACACATTTGAACTATGTTGTAAATCTGCATAAACTGTTTTTTAATACAAAAAAAAGGTTTTTTTTTTCAAATAAAAAAACAGCCATAGAAATCCATTTTACAATATTCACACTTATTACAAGTCTACAGAGGTTGTCTTATATGTTTTTGTTTTTTTAATCTTGAGTATAAACAGAGGCTAGTGTAGATTCAGAAAGAGGTTGTATATTATATAAAACTTTTTTCTATCATTCTAACCTTTCTTTTTTCCCAACTCTTCTGCTATTCCTGAAGAACCCCCCCCCCTGCCACTGTAGTTGCATATTCTTAAAGGGACAGTCAACACCAGAATTTCTGTTGTTTTTAAAGATAGATAATCCCTTAATTACCAATTCCCCAGTTTTGCATAACCAACACAGTTATAATTATACACGTTTTACCTCTGTAATTACCTTGTATCTAAGCCTCTGCAGACTGCCCCCTTATTTCAGTTCTTTTGACAGACTTGCATTTTAGCCAATCAGACGAATGCATTTAGAATAGACGCGGCCTTCAAGGTCTAAGAAATTAGCATATGAACCTCCTAGGTTTAGCTTTCAACTAAGAATACCAAGAGAACAAAGCAAAATTGGTTTTAAAAGTAAATTGGAAAGTTGTTTAAAATTACATGCCCTATTTGAAACATGAAAGTTTTTTTTGGCCTAGACTGTCCCTTTAAACTGTATGAGGTTTTTTTTGCACCCAGCTTATATTTTCCATCTTTCTAATTGATTGAGAGTTAAGAAAATGTTACACTTCAAACATGCATTTCACACACAGTAAAACTGTCAGATTTTCGTTTCTACTGCGGTAAACAAGAAAGATTGCTTTTATCATCCGTCACTTTTTGTCGCCCACATTGTAAACGCTCTGAGTCATAAACCCACATTTCCAGACTTATGAAACAAACCTCAAATGACAACTGTTGTATTTATAATTTAGATGTAAAGCAACACCAGTGAAGCTATAGTTTCTGGGTCAGATTGGAGCCAAGAATATCTAGGGGTCACTGTCATTTCTGTTTAATACTCTACTAGAAAAATGTATACATCACTTTAATAATAACCTCTTTTACCTTCTGCTAGAATGTTAAAGGTGTAATCTAATTAAATTTGCCATATCCAGGAAAGTCTGGAGCCTTAAAGAGACAGTCTAGTCAAATTAAACTTTCATGATTCAGATAAGCATGTACTTTTAAACAACTTTCCATTTTACTTTTAACATCAACTTTGCTTTTTCTTAGTATTCTTAGTTAAAAGCTAAACCTAGTAAGGCTCATATGCTAATTTCTAAGCCCTTGAAGTCCGCTTCTTATCTGAATGCATTTGACAGTTTCTCACAGCGGGCGTTAGTTCATGTGTGCCATACAGATAACATTGTGCTCATGCCCATAGGGTTACTTATGAGGGGGCACTGATTGGCTAAAATTTAAGTCTGTCAAAAGAACTGAAATAAGGGGGCAGTCTGCAGAGGCTTAGATAAAAGGTAATCACAGAGGTAAAAAGTATATTTATAAAACTGTATTGGTTATGCAAAACTGGGGAATGGGTAATAATAGGGATTATCTATCTTTTAAAACAATAACAATTCTGGAGCAGACTGTCCCTTTAAGTGCTACATACCAATGTATGACTATTAAACATGCAAATAATAATTTTCCTACAATGTGTGCAGCAACAGATTTATGTTGCAGGGTAGCACTGTATGTTCTCTCCTTACTGCCACCCCTTTTATGAGTTCCAATCCACCTGAGGTCCTTAACCCCTTAACGACCGAGGACATGCAGGGTACGTCCTCTAAAAAAAGTCAGTTAATGACCAAGGACGTACCCTGCACGTCC
Organism: Bombina bombina; assembly: GCF_027579735.1. Taxonomy (NCBI): domain Eukaryota; kingdom Metazoa; phylum Chordata; class Amphibia; order Anura; family Bombinatoridae; genus Bombina; species Bombina bombina. The sequence goes on from NC_069503.1 coordinate 1,053,803,040, forward strand.
TCGGTCTGGAAAGCAGCTGGAAGTGATCCTGCTCGCTTCCAGCTGCTTTCCGGTTATTGCAGTGATGCCTCGATATCGAGGCATCCTGCAATAACCTTTTCTAGCCAACCGATGCAGAGAGAGCCACTCTGTGGCCCTCTCTGCACCGGACATCGATGGCTATCTTCGTTGGTGGGTGGGAGCCTGTGTGGGAGGGCAGGTGGCAGCCATCGATGGTCCTGGTGATGTGGAGGGGGGCGGGATCGTGGGCGAGGATGACCGTGGGAACGCAGGGGTGCGCGCAAGTGCACGGGGGGCGGGCGCGTGCACGGGGAGGGAGCGGGTGGGAACCGCTACATTACAGAAAATTTTAAGTGAATAGTGGGGAAAAAGGGAGGGGGGGAGGTTAAAATAAATAAATAAATGATCAAATTTTTTCTGCAAACTGGGTACTGGCTGACAGCTGCCAGTACCCAAGATGGCCCCCAATAAGGCAGAGGGGGAGGGTTAGAGAGCTGTTTGTGGGGGGCACAGGGAGGTTGGGGGCAAAGGGGGGATTCTACACAGCAGCATATGTAAATATGCTAAAAACATAAGAAAAAAACAAAAAGATACCTTTTATTTTAGTACTGGAAGACTTTCTGCCAGTACTTAAGATGGCGGGGACAATTGTGGGGTGGGGGAGGGAAGGAAGCTGTTTGGGAGGGATCAGTGGGAGGCTGATCTCTACACTAAAGCTAAAATTAACCCTACAAGCTCCCTACAAGCTACCTAATTAACCCCTTCACTGCTCGCCATAATACATGTGTGATGCGCAGCAGCATTTAGCGGCCTTCTAATTACCAAAAAACAACGCCAAAGTCATATATGTCTGCTATTTCTGAACAAATGGGGATCCCAGAGAAGCATTTTCAACCATTTGTGCCATAATTGCACAAGCTGTTTGTAAATAATTTCAGTGAGAAACCTAAAATTGTGAAAAATGTAAAGTTTTTTTTTAATTTGATCGTATTTGGTGGTGAAATGGTGGCATGAAATATACCAAAATGGGATTAGATCAATACTTGGGGTTCTCTACTACACTACACTAAAGCTAAAATTAACCCTAGAAGCTCCCTACACGCTCCCTAATTAACCCCTTCACTGCTGGGCATAATACACGTGTGGTGCGCATTGGCATTTAGCAGCCTTCTAATTACCTAAAAGCAAAGCCAAAGCCATAAATGTATGCTATTTATAAACAAAGGGGATCCCAGAGAAGCATTTACAACCATTTATTCCATAATTGCATAAGTTGTTTGTAAATAATTTCAGTGAGAAACCTAAAGTTTGTGAAAAAATATGTGAAAAAGTGAACAATTTTTTTTATTTGATCGCATTTGGTGGTGAAATGGTGGCATGAAATATACCAAAATTGGCCTAGATCAATACTTTGGGATGTCTTCTAAAAAAAAATATATACATGTCAATGGATATTCAGGGATTCCTGAAAGATATTAGTGTTCCAATGTAACTAGCGCTAATTTTGAAAAAAAAGTGGTTTGGAAATAGCAAAGTGCTACTTGTATTTATTGCCCTATAACTTGCAAAAAAAGCAAAGAACATGTAAGCATTGGGTATTTCTAAACTCAGGACAAAATGCAGAAACTATTTAGCATGGGTGTTTTTTGGTGGTTGTAGATGTGTAACAGATTTTGGGGGTCAAAGTTAGAAAAAGTGTGTTTTTTTCCAATTTTTCCTCATATTTTATCATTTTTTTTATAGTAAATTAGAAGATATGATGAAAATAATGGTATCTTTTGAAAGTCCATTTAATGGCGAGAAAAACGGTATATAATATGTGTGGGTACAGTAAATGAGTAAGAGGAAAATTAAAGCTAAATACAAACCCCTGCAAAAATTTAAAAATAGCCTTGGTCCCAAACGGACAGAAAATGGAAAAGTGTGGTGGTCATTAAGGGGTTAAAACACTCACGCTTAGTTCTGTTTTTTTTCTTTAAATTGTATTACTGTTAATGCTTTAAAAACTAACAAATTGTTGCAACATTTCATTATAAAATATATATGTACATCAAAACTCAGGGGTTATTAGTTATTAAAATATAATACTAGTCTACTCTGCTTTTAATAAATATATATTTTTCATTTGCAAATTATCTCATTCCAGAACACATAACAAGCCTATATATGGAAGCTGAATAAAGTTTATGAAATCTAGTTTTTGTAACATTATTTAACAAAGTAATTACATTGTAATTGTTGTAATTTAATTGAACTAAATTACAAGTTAGATATGACAAATGTAACTAGAATAAGTTTTCTGAACCTGGGAGGGAAGAGATACTTAAAGTGAAGGTTAATTTACCTTCGGCTAGATTACGAGTTTTGCGTTATGAGCGGCTCGGTACTCACTTGCAAGTTATTTCCACCGCTCACCTCCCTATAGCGCTGCTATTACAGGTTTGCAAAAACTCGGCGTTAGCAGTTAATATGTCAGCGTCGAGCTCCATACCGCACCCAACAGCGGTGCTTTGAGCTGGTTTTAAGTGCTCGTGCACGATTTCCCCATAGACATCCATGGGGAGAGCCAGTTAAAAAAAAGCCTAACACCTGCAATAAAGGAGCGTAAAGCTCCGTAACGCAGCCCCATTGATTCCTATGGGGAAAGAAAAGTTATGTTTACACCTAACACCCTAACATAAACCCGAGTCTAAACACCCCTAATCTGTTGCCCCTGACATCGCCGACACCTACATTACACTTATTAACCCCTAATCTGCCACCCCCGACATCGCCACCACCTACCTACACTTATTAACCCCTAATCTGCTGTCCCCAATATCGCCGTCACCTACATTACAGTTATTAACCCCTAATCTGCCGCCCCCGACATCGCCACCACCTACCTACACTTATTGACGCCTATGTCGCCGCCACTATACTAAAGTTATTAACCCCTAAACCTAACCTTAAGTCTAACCCTAACCCTAACACCAACTAACTTTAACATAATTAAAATAAATCTAAATAAAAATTACATTTAATACCTAAATAATTCCTATTTAAAACTAAATACTTACCTACAAAATAAACCCTAAGCTAGCTACACTATAACTAATAGTGACATTGTAGCTATCTTAGGTTTTATTTTTATTTCACGGCTAAGTTTGTATTTATTTTAACTAGGTAAAATAGTTAGTAAATAGTTAATAACTATTTACTAACTACCTAGTTAAAATAAATACACTTACCTGTAAAATAAAACCTAACCTGTCTTACACTAACACCTAACCTTACACTACAATTAAATCAATTACATTAATTAAATACAATTAACTAAATTACAAAAAAAATAAACACTAAATTACACAAAATAAAAAAGAAATTATCAAATATTTAAACTAATTACATTTAATCTAATAGCCCTATCAAAATAAAAAAGCCCTCCCAAAATAAAAAAACCCTAGCCTAAACTAAACTGCAAATAGTCCTTAAAAGGGCCTTTTGTGGGTCATTGCCCCAAAGAAATCAGCTCTTTTACCTATAAAAAAACATACAAACAACCCCCCAACAGTAAAACCCACCACCCACACAACCAAAGCACCCCCCAAATAAAATCCTATCTAAAAAAAACTAAGCTCCCCATTGCCCTGAAAAGGGCATTTGGATGGGCATTGCCCTTAAAAGGGCATTTAGCTCTTTTGCAGCCAAAACCCTAAGCTAAAAATAAAAACCACCAAATAAACACTAACCCCCAAAGACCCACTTACAGTTTTTGAAGACCGAACATCCATCCTCAACGAAGCCAGGAGAAGTCTTCATCCAAGCGGGCAGAAGTCCTCAACGAAGCTGTAAGAAGTCTTCATCCAAGCGGCAAGAAGTGGTCCTCCAGGTGAGCAGAAGTCTTTATCCAGACTGCATCTTCTATCTTCATCCTTCCAACGCGGAGCGGCTCCATCTTCAAGACATCCGGCGCGGAGCATCCTCTTCTGACGACGGCTACTGAAGAATGAAGGTTCCTTTAAGGGACGTCATCCAAGATGGTGTCGCTTGAATTCCGATTGGCTGATAGAATTCTATCAGCCAATCGGAATTAAAGTTGAAAAAATCCTATTGGCTGATGCAATCAGCCAATAGGATTGAGCTTCAATCCTATTGGCTGATCCAATCAGCCAATAGGATTGAGCTCACATTCTATTGGCTGTTCCAATCAGCCAATAGGTTAAGATGAAAGCTCAATCCTATTGGCTGATTGCAACAGCCAATAGGATTTTTTCTACCTTAATTCCGATAGGCTGATAGAATTCTATCAGCCAATCGGAATCTAAGGGACGCCATCTTGGATGACATCATTTAAAGGAACCTTCATTCGTCGGTAGTTGTCGGAAAGAAGAGGATGCTCCGCATCGGATGTCTTGAAGATGGACCCGCTCTGCGCCAGATGGATGAAGACAGAAGATGCTGTCTGGGTGAAGACTTCTGTGGGCTTGGATAAAGGCTTCTTGGAGGACTTCTTGCCGCTTGATGAAGACTTCTCCCGCCTTTTTGGTGGATGGATGTCGGATCTTCAAAACTGTAAGTCGATCTTCAGGGGTTAGTGTTAGGATTTTTTAAGGGTTTATTGGGTGGGGTTTATGTTTATATTAGAATTTTGGGCTGCAAAAGAGCTAAATGCCCTTTTAAGGGCAATGACCATCCAAATGCCCTTTTCAGGGCAATGGGGAGCTTAGGTTTTTTTTAGTTAGCTTTTTATTTGGGGGTTGGTTGTGTGGGTGGTGGGTTTTACTGTTGGGGGAGTTGTTTGTATTTTTTTTTACAGGTAAAAAAGCTGATTTCTTTTGGGCAATGCCTTTTAAAGGCTATGTGTAGTTTATTGTAGGTTAGGGTTTTTTTTATTTTCGGGGGCTTTTTTATTTTCATAGGGCCCTTAGATTAGGTGTAATTAGTTTAAATCTTTGATAATTTTTTGTAACTTAGTGTTTATTTTTTTTGTGTAACAGTGTTTGTTATTTTTTGTAACTTAATTGTAAGTTTTTTGTAACTTAGTAATTTTTTAGTGTAGATTTAAATTATTTAAATAGGGTTAGGTGTTTAAATATAGAATATAGTTATTTTAATTTGTAGTTTAATGTAATTTTAGTTTAAAAGTTAGAGTAGATTAATTATTATTTTAATATAGTTTAATGTAATTTTAGTATAATATTTAGGGTAGATTAATTAATAGTTTAATATAGTTTAATTTAATTTTAAAGGTAAGTTTACATTTATAATAAGATAGGGATGAGTTAATATTTAATATTAAGTTAGCGGGTTGTTAGGTTTAGGGGTTAATAGGTTAACTTTGTTTATGACGATGTGGGGGGCTGGCGTTTTAGGGGTTAATAACTTTATTTAGTTGCGGTGGGCTCTCGGAGCGGCGGGATAGGGGTTAATAATTTTATATAGGTGGCGGCGATGTCATCAGACCGCTGCTTCCCTGCCCTGTTTCCACCTCTTAGGTGGAGAATTTCAAATCTCTCTGGTCTCTTCCAACTGGGGAGATTCACAGCTCCTGCCCGCACGTGTTTGGCTGTGTGCAGGCAGGGGGCTGGGTTGCACACAAGGGCACTGGAGGGTTCATGTGCAATGGTAAATGCGGGCAACAGATTGAAGCCGGGCAAACAGGGGCGAATATGTAGCCTCTGTCTGCCCGTGCATGATATATTGAGCTCATAGTGTGATCTGGAGAACAGACCTCAAATAGTGTGTCACATTGTCTCCGAGTATTGCTCCAGGTTTGATATGGGCATAAAAAATGCTGCAGGTGACAGAGTTTAATCTGTTGTCCTTTATGGGCATAACACTGACAGACGTTGTAAGACCCTGGAATATAATCTGAGGTAATTACTACATATGACACTGATCCCCACTAGTACCACAGTGATTTTGTAGGGAACGGCTGGCAATGTTATCCTTTTTAAAGGGATATTGCACACCTCTTGCTTTTGTAGCTTCCCTAGAATAGCCAAAAAGCTAATTCTATAAGCTAGGTTTTCAAAATGTGGCAAATCATATAGCTGGTTTAGGCAAGTTACATCCTTTTGAAAACCTAGCTTATGGTATTACTTTCTGGCCTCTAAAGGAAGCATAAGACAAGCACATTTTTTTAAATTAAAGCAAGAGATGTTTAATGTCCTTTTAAAGGGATACTAACCCCATTTAATGATTCAGATAGAGCTTGCAATTTTAAGCAACTTTCTAATTTACTCCTATTATCAATTGTTCTTGGTTCTCTTGCTATCTTTATTTAAATTGCAGGAATGTAAAGCTTAGGAGTTGGACCATTTTTGATTCAGCACCTTGGTAGCGCTTACTGGTTCGTGGATAAATGTAGCCACCAATAAGCAAGCTCTATCCAGGGTGCTGAACCTAGAATCGGCCAACTCCTAAGCATTACATTCCTGCTTTTCAAATAAAGAGAGAACGAAGAACATTTGATTATAGGAGTAAATTAGAATGTTGCTTAAAATTGCATGCTCTATCTGAATCATGAAAAAAAAAAAATTGGGGTTAGTATCCCCTTAACCTGTACGTGTGTGTACTGAAAATACCTGTTTAAAACTTTCTGAATAAAATATACTTTTAGATCTATATTTTACAGCACTAAACTTATGAAATATTATTTTTGGCAGGGTTCGATGACCTGCATAGATTTTAAAATTTATTTTTACATTCTTCTGCACAAAAGAAGCCACAAGAGCCACTTTAAGCCTTTTCTCTGTACATTCTGGTAAGATATAAAGACAGAGCTCTCTCAGCAAGAGAACAATATCTTCAGGACAGAGACCCTGGTCTCATGCAGGGAAGGAACATCCAATCCTGGCACTGTTCTGCCCTTCTTATAAATGACTGAACATTAATATGATCTTCATACTTTACAGCATTATTTTTAAGATTCTAAATGAGCCATTTAATGTTTTATTTTGGTCCCAAGCTACATCTGTTGACTGTTTAACCCCTTAGTGAAAGCATGCAGCCATCTTATGTGGGCAAGAGATAAAACCAGATTCTTGTATCAATATTCCCTTTTCTAATTTATTTTTAAAGCTCAAACTGTATTATTAAAAGTTTTTGTTCACTGTTTGTCTTGTTTTTAGAGGGCATTTTTACGCGTTATAACCCCAAAGTAGGACTTTACCTATGTGATGAATTCCTATTGGGAGTTAAACAGTTATCTTGCGGTCAGCAAAATAAGAATGACACACACTCAAATGAAGTAGATTAAGTATTTTTTGCATTAAAATTTGCCCGTAAAGGGACAGCCTAAAGAAATTCAGCACAAAAACAACCATTGTGAAGTTTAAGGTTTAATTGATAACTTCACAATTGATGCAATTTTGTTTTGTCATTTTTAAGATAATCACTTTTGAAAACTATCTTCATTCTACTACCCTACAAAATTCATTGTTTTTGCACTAATAAAATGTGGCATACTCAAGTGCAGAGTCTACAATCCATTCTCAACGCAGTGAATAATGTCAAGCCGTTTTTCATTAGTGCACAGGCAAATGTGGGCAATTGGTAAAGGGACAGAACAGTTCAAATTAAACTTTCATGATTCATATAGAGTATGCAATTTTAAACAACTTTCCAATTTACTTTTTAATCAAATTTGATTTGTTCTCTTGGTATTCATTGTTGAAAGCTAACTAGGTAGGCTCATAGGCTGATTTCTTAGCCCTTGAAGGCATCCTCTTATCTCCATGAATTTTACAGTTTTCACAGCTAGACAAGTGCTAGACCATGTGTTTCATATAGATAACATTGTGCCCACTCCTGTGGAGTTATGCAGGAGTCAGCACTAATTGGCTATAAATAGGACTGAGATAAGGGGACAATCAGCAGAGGCATAGATAAAAGGTAATCACAGAGGTAAAAAGTGTATTAATATAACAGTGCTGGTGGTTATGCAAAACTGAGGGATTGGTAAAAAAGGGATTATCTATATTTTTAAACAATAACAATTTTCAAGTAGACTGCCCCTTTAATGTCTGTATATGTATACATGAACACTTCACATCACTGTCATCTGAACATGCATCTATTACCAAACACACCGTTTTAGAGGAAATAGGGTAATAATGTGTGCATTTATATATATATATATATATATAAATAAAATAATTTAAACACATTAGGCTTGCACGCTAACATGACAAGCGCAAAAAGCCAAACTTAGAATATAGCGTGCACGTTCACGTATTCATCCCATAGAAGTCAATGGAGAAAAAAAGTGGAAAAACCTAAAAACCTTTACTCTCCCGTTAACCTGATCACATATTCTCATGTGCGCTAACCCAACATGAAAATATGAATATTTCATATTCCAATGTTCTGCACATAGAACAATATTTTCTATTTATTCAGAAATAAATATTTGTATATATATATATATATATATATATATATATATATATATATATATATATCAAATCTATTTAGAAATACTTAGAACATATTCTGCTATGTGCAAAACATTGTGTGTGTGTGTGTGTGTGTGTGTATATATATAAAAAAAAGATATATATATATATATATATATATATATATATATATAGTTAAAACTTTAATTAAATATGAATATTGCATAAATATATTTTTTCATATTTTCCTCTACTTGACAGCAAAAGGCTTCAATGCACTTATATATATATCACTTTTTGTGCAGTATTTAAAATAAAAAAAATGGATAGTATTTTTATTAGTGTAACTGTACTATGTAATATATTTTTGATGTGTTTTGTGACACTTTTTTGTTTAGCAAACAGTTAACCAGAGCGCTGAGGGCGCGGTAATTATTCTAGAATAAATTGCGATTACGCTCAAGTGATCACGTTTACTTTCAACTCAAAAACCCACAATAAACCCGTTATTGCTCACGTGCAAACTTTTACGCTCCACTCATAATTTGTCACATTATCTGTATAGGCAATATAACATTACCATGTGCAAAAAATTACATTTATTATGTTCCTTTTAATTACAGACGTAATGGCACTAATGGCATGGTAATAAAGGAGAAACTAGAATTGGGAATTATTATTTCAGATTTAAAAATTCTTATGCCACGTTATAGATCACTAGCTATGGCTTCCAGAACTGAAGACATTATTAAAGATGAGGCTTATCTTGAGTTCTGAAGGATATAAAAAAGGAAAAAAATGAAGGCTTATAAATGGTATATGGCTTAAAAAAACTTACTAAGAAAGACCTTGTTCCTTAAAGGGACATTAAACACTAAAGAAAAGATTATTCTGAGAATAATGAGAATGTAGATGATCACTAGCTGTTTAAAAGTTGACAAAATAGGTGTAACGTTTTAGTGTTTATAAAACAATGGGAGCTGCCATGTTGTAACTTAGGTTACCTTATCTGCTGTGGCCAATTAGAGACAGTTATTAATAGGTCACTAGAGATTGCAACCAATAGCTGTGTGTTATATAAAAGTGTTCTGTGCTTCCATTTCTAACAGGAACTAAACATCTCACAATGTCAGAATGAAATGACAAGAAAAGGGGACAAAAAAAAATAATGAAAGTATATTGCAGAGTTTTTATTTATATATATATAATCATTTTATATTACCATTCCAAAGAGTTTAATGTACCTTTAAAAAGAGACAATACACCCATATAAGTAAAAAATAAGTCCACTTGTGATCCACGTGCACCCATGCAGAGTAAATGTACATCCTCATTGAATTGGCAGTATGTATTGTGTAGGCTGGAAGTATTGCTGACAATATACAAACCCCCACCGCCAGTTCTCTGAGCAGGCATGCATATGATCAGCCTGCACCACTGCAGAACAGCTTATACTGGAAGCATTGTTGCTAATATCAGACTACTGAAAAACAAATGCTTCTACCATGTCTCCTTAAAAGGATAGTAAGGTGAATATTAAAGTTTCATGATTCAGATAAAGCATGCAATTTTATACAACTTTACAATGTGTTTCTAATATATAATTAGCTTTTTTTCTTCTAGTATCCTTTGTTGAAAAGCATACCTAGGTAGGATCAGTAATGCACTACTCAAAACTAGATGCTGATTGGTGGCTACGCATATATATGCATCTTGTAATTGACTCACCCAATGTGTTCAGCTAGCTTTTAGGGGTGCACTTCCGCTCCTTTAACAAAGCATAACAAAGGCAATGAAGAAACTGGATAATAGTATTAAAGGGACAGTCAAGTCCAAAAAAAACTTTCATTTTTCAAATAGGGCATGTAATTTTAAACAACTTTCCCAGTTACTTTTTATCACCAATTTTGTTGGTTCTCTTGGTATTCTTATTTGAAAGCTAAACATGGGAAGGTTCATATGATAATTTCTAAGCCCTTGAAGGCCGCCTCTTGTCACATGCTTTTTAATTTGCTTTTCCCAACAGGGGAGAGCTAGTTCATGTGAGCCATGTAGATAACATTGTGATCACGCCCGTGGATTGTGGCAGACACTGCCCTAATTGGCTAAAATGAAAGTCAATAGATAATAAATAAAAATATAACAGAGTTGGTTATGCAAAACTGGGGAATGGGTAATAAAGGGATTATCTATCTTTTAAAACAACAACAATTCTTGTGTTGACTGTCCCTTTAAATTGGAAAGTTGTACCAGAATCATGAAAGAAAAAATTGGGTTTCATGACCCTTTAAATCTGAGCTTTGTGTCCCTTTAAGGAGATGATTTTAAAAATATTGCTATGTCTATATAGAGAACAATGGAATATTATCAAAGCACAGAACAGGCGATACAAAGGGACATGAATCATTCATTCTGAAAAGTAAACTTACTGTGATTATCTAGGCTTCAAAAGCAGGTCACAAAGAGAGAATTCATCAGTATTTGGCTCACACTAAATGTGCATCAACACAAAAGACATTCTCATTTCAGCTAACCAATGGTACATAGAGGGAAAGGGTTTGGCAGGACATTATTCAAGAGCTTGGAAAGAGTAAATAAAGCATAATTACACAAAAGTTACCATGATCCTTTAATTGCATTATTAACAAAGAAACTGCAGCCACATTGTAGTAGTTAGTAATGATTTTAGCAGTGTTTTAATTTAATAGGGCATCACATGTAAGTGCATATCTTTTAAATTGACATTAAGGTCAAACTTACATGATTTAGCTTTGATTATTATATGAATAACATTGTTACAATCACTTCTGCTATATAGTGTTCAAGACACATGCACACTCCTGAGCCTACTTCAGTATGCTGCATGGATATAATCCATCAAAGGAGACCAAGAGAAGGTGCTACATTTTATAATAAATTATAATAAATTAAAAATATTTTTTTTTTCCAATTGTATGCTCTATTTGAATCATGAACTTTAAAGGGACAGTGTACTTTTTGTATTCTCCTTTTTAATGTTGTCCCATTTTACCTGCTGAAGTATATTACATTGCTTACAAATATCTAATTTATTTTTATTTATCATTTATATTAAATGATTATGCCTGTTTGTACTGGTTATAGAAAAGCTATGTAAACATGGTTAGAAGAAATCACACTCCCAGTGGGAGGGTGGGACAGAGAGATAATAAAATGTTCATTCGGATACACACACAATTTTAATTAACTTTCCAATTTAATTCTATTATCAATTTTGCTTAATTCTCTTGGTATCCTTTATTGAAGGTGCAACAATGCACTACTGGGAGCTAGCTGAACATGTTCGTAAACAAATGACAAGTGGCGTATATGTGCATCTACCAATCAGCAGCAAGCTCCCAGCTCCTGAGCGTACCTAGGTATCAACAAAGGACACCAAGAGAACAAAGTAAATGAGATAATAGAAGTATATTGGAAAGTTGTTTAAATTGTATGAAATTATGTATCTAAATCATGAAAGAAATGTTGTGGGTTTAATGTCCCTTTAAGGAGAAACAATTTTACATTACACTGCACAGTTGGACCTATCTCTTCATATCAACACTATATAAGTGTTAAACATCCGTTCTAATTATTTTTTGTTTTGCTATGACCTTGGTGTAATTGTGAAATGTATGTGACATCCCTAAATTTATTCTTTATGATGATGATTTACAAATTATATACAATGATGTACAAATAAAAATGCTTTCAGCTAAAACGTATATTGGCAATATTACACAATTTGTGGCACTGAAAAGCTTTTCAAAGCTGGGAATTAACACCTCACTACCTGCCCACTCGACCCTATTCCTTCACATCTAATACCTTCTCTGTCTCCCACCCTCACTCCGGCTCTTACTCAAATATTTAACCTATCCCTTTCTACCGGCTCATTCCCTGCCTCCTTCAAACATGCAAAGGTCACCCCCATCCTCAAAAAACCCTCCTTTGACCCTAACTCGCCTGCAAACTACCGCCCATATCACTCCTCCTGCTAGCTTAAAAAATACTTGAAAAACTAGCTTTTGATCGCCTAACCCACTTCCTGTCCTCCAACTCATTGCTCGACCCCCTGCAATCTGGCTTCCGTTCCCAACACTCCACCGAGACTGCCCTCACCATGGTTACTAACGACCTCCTTTTTGCTAAAAACAAAGGCTACTACTCTATACTCACCTTACTTGATCTGTCTGCTGCCTTTGACACTGTTGACCATCCCCTTCTCCTACGAACTCTCAACTCTCTTGGGCTCTGTGACACTGCCCTCTCCTGGATTCACTCTTATCTCTCTAACAGATCCTTCTCCGTCTCTTTTGCTGGTGACTCCTCCTCTCCATTGCCTCTGTCTGTTGGAGTACCTCAAGGCTCCATCTTGGGTCCTCTACTCTTCTCTATTTACACTTCCTCACTGGGTAAACTTATCAACAGCTATGGCTTCAACAACCACCTCTATGCTGATGATACCCAGATCTACCTTTCCACCCCTACACTCTCTCCTTCAGTCAATTCTCACATCATCGACTGCTTATCTGGCATTTCCTCCTGGATGGCCTCTCACCACCTAAAAATAAACATGTCCAAAACCGAACTAATTCTAATCCCCCCTCTAACTCTACTCCAGTTTCTAATTTTTCCATCACTGTTGGCGGCACCACTATCTCCCCATCACCCCAAGTCCGCTGCCTCAGAGTCATGCTTGACTCAAATTTGTCCTTCATTCCCCACATCCAATTGCACTCTTCATCCTGCCACAACCACCTATGCAATATCTCCAAAATTTGTCCGTTTCTGAGTGCTGAAACTACTAAACAGCTAATCCACTCCCTGGTAATTTCCAGACTTGACTACTGTAATAACTTACTATCTGGCCTCCCTCTCTCCCCTTCAATCCATCCTAAATGCATCTGCAAGGCTAATCTACCTCTCTCAACGCTCTGTTTCTGCTGCATCTCTCTGTGAGTCCCTTCACTGGCTCCCCATTCACAGCAGAATTAAATTCAAAATTCTCACCCTGACCTACAAAGCCCTCACCAATGCGGCCCCATTCTACCTGTCCTCACTCATCAACAAATATACCCCAACCCGCAAACTAAGACCAACAATGCTGTCAGACTTTCCCCTAACCTTCAGGGAAGCTTATCACCCGACTCATTTAAAAACTAACCACTTTACCCAACAAGTTACCCTCATCTATCTCCTCACTAATATCATTCTCACCTTTGCAGTCCCCACCTCCTGTTTCCCATCCTCCCAGCCATCTAGATTGTAAGTTCCCACGGGAATAGGGCCCTCAATTCCCCCTGTATTTGTCTGTAAAATTTTGTCTTTTATTGTATTGTTTCTCCGTTGTACTTTTATCCTTGTACCCATGGGCAGCGCTGCGGAATCTGTTGGCGCTTTATAAAACAAGAACAATAATAATTTTGTATTCTTTAAATAGATAGATAACCCCTTTACTGCCCATTTCCCAGCTTTGCACAACCAACATTGTTATATTAATATACTTTAGAACCATTAAACCTCTTCCTGCCTGTTTCTAAGCCTCTGCAGGCCGCCTGTTATCTCAGTGCATTTTATCATCTTTCACAGCCAGACATTGCTAGTTAATGTGTGCCATATAGATATCATTGTGCTCACTCCCATGGAGTTACACATGAACCAGAACTAGTTGGATAAAATGCAAGTTTGTAAAAAGCACTGAGATAAGGGAGCAGTCTGCAGAGGCTTAGAAACAATGTAATCACATAGGTAAAAAAAATATAATAATATAAATAATATAAAAGTGTTGACTATGCAAAACTGGGGAATGGGTTATAAAGGGATTATCTAAATTTAAAACAAAATAAAAACATTCGGGTAGGATGTCCCTTTAAATGAAAATAATAGTCTAAAATTTTTATTGTCTTAATTATATCACTGTTACATTATGTTGCTACTATTTAAAGGGACATAAGAGTTCAGTAAGAAAATTATCTTTTTTAGACCACCACTGCACTAATCTGCCACCTAAACCTCTCTATTTGTGAGATATCCAGGTATCCGTAGACATCAGTGCATTGACGCCGCGGGAGCTCACTGAACTCAGCTTTGGAGCGGCACTTTCTGAATATATCACCAACACTACAGAGCCAAAGAGGGAGGATTGGGGATCCGAGATTTGGACACATTCCCAGGAGAACAATACACGGCAACTGATGTAAGTATTAATGTACACCTTGCTGTTTTGAATATTATATATGCCTTAAAGGATTTCCCTTGTCCTTTCTCTCGCCCATCCTCTGCAGCTTTACAGCTTTATATAATCGCTGCCAATACTGGCTAAAGATGAACCTGCTTTTTACCAACTTTTACAACTAACCAACAAACTTTTAACTGCTATAAAAGACTGCTCCTCTGTTTTTAACAAAAACGGACTTTGCTTGCATACTAATGCTACACTGTTATTTTATTTATATGCCCAGACACTAATGAGTTTGTGTTTGGTGTCTTTTTGTGACTACTAGTTATTATCATTATTGTTTTTATTGTTTTTATTATCTTACTGTGCACAGTATATTGTAATGATGTCTATTACTATTGAATATTTGTATTAACAAATATACCTTTTACATATTAGTTTATTATAAAATTAATTCATTTAACCTATATAGGGTCTTTACAAAAGCCTTATAGGCAGCGCAGCTGTAATCAATTACCAATCTGCAGGCATTGCAGACATTGTAATCAAACTAACTCTCCTGCAGTTTTTTTTTTATATGACCAGCTAAACATAACTAGAAATACTACGCTACCTCTCCGACCCCACTATCTTTGCACATCCCTGGAATGTTCCGGACTCCATCCTTCGCTGTTCTGACACTGCCCCCAAGGCGCTAACACTCCACTCCAGCCTACTAATCTCAAAGTGAAGAAAAAAAATGTAATAACAGAATAAAAAAAACATTCAAAACACTGTATATAGTGGCAGTTATGGATTATTTAATTTATTTCTATATTATTAGCCTAAACTGATTGCATACCCCTGTGTCTAAGGTTTTTTCCAGTATGAAGATAGTTGTATGGGGGTCTACAAAAAACAGGGGCCCTTATCTTATGCTAATAACTATTTATATACACAGCTAAAACAATCCGAATGTATGGGCATAGATATTATATAATACCTCACCATCTGGATCTACATAAATGTGTTAGACACTCTGCCTATCTAGCATATGCCTTGGATCACAGTGAGAACTATGAATTACTTTGCCAGGGTTCTGTATGACAACAGCATGACTATTATAAATATGGAAAAACAAGAGAATATTGGCATGTGCAGGATTGTAGCAGTTATGCTTCAGTTAAAGCAGATTTAGCATTGAGTTTGGTTATAGTGTAACACTGTGTCTAACTTCAACATAAAGTTATTTGCAAGTTTGATAAGTGTGTTCAAAAAGTTTCTGTCAAGGATTAATTCAGTTCGATGTAGACACCGTTTGACATATCCCTATTATTAATCTAGGCTGGGAAGCTGATATTTTTGCACAGTGTTTTATGCAAACTCACTACTGGTATCAGAGAGTGTTACAAGTGGTTATTCTGGGTACAAGGTATATGAAAGTCACAATTAAACGTGCATGATTCAGATAGAGCATGTACTTTTAAGACACTTAAAATTCACTAATATTTTCAAATGTGCTTTATTTTCTTTGTATCCCTTGTTGAAAAATAATATGCACATATCCTACACTAGTGAGAGCTAGCTGCTGATTGGTGCCAGCGCATATTTATGGGGAAAAATAGCTTTGAAGGAAAGATAACTTAAAATGTTATCCACCATAAATTAAAGGGCCCTTATAGTGCTGTTTTAGCACTAATGACCCTGTATTTATCCCTAGCAAAGGAATTAAACATATAAAGTATCATTCAGGAGCCGCAGAGCACTGCTACAGACTGTCACTGCTAATTGGCTCAGTGGCAAATTCCGAGTGATACTTTAACTATGTGTTTTATCCCAATAGTTCAGATAAAATCTGTTTCCCATTTTAATAGTGATCTCCTTTGGTATTTATATTTTCAGTATGATAATTGTCCAAGTTGTTTTAGTGCGTTTTAAGTAATTATGTGCAAGTAAAATTCTAATCTCTGTAACTCGCCTTTCCTACGTTAGACTCATTTTGTTAGAACCAACTAAAGCTATATTGTTCAAACCACTCAGTACAAGGTTCTTACAGCAAACTTCATAGTGCGTCTGACAGTTGACATTGCAATGAGTACAATAAATATTATGTGGGACAAAAAAATGACAATGCATTTCAGCTGTAAAGCGATCCTTTGTAAAGCCGTATACAGCATGAAGATTACTAAAAAAGGTATAAAAGACTTTATTGGATGTTCTGCCTTACACTTCATGCATAAAGTATACACCACAAAAAGAACCAGAATCAACGAGATTTTGCAGAACTTTGCTTTTTTGGGATACTTTCGTATTTTGCCATATAATCGTTTTTGTTTTGCCAATTTGGAATGATTTTAAAAGGACATTTGGGCAATTTATAGAACTATTTGATTATGGACATTAATTAAGTTAGAATGTTTTATAAATATTAGTGCATTTTATAAGGATTTTTATCATACATATCTCTTATTTTTAAACACAACATTACAGTGTCACTAGTGCTAAAATGTCATATTCTAAACAATTGGAGCATGTAATATCCTTTTAATTAATGAATTAATTACATTGCATTAATACTTCATTAAAATTAAACGTTGTATACATTAATAATTTATTTTGCTTGTTTTTTTACTGTAACTGTACTGTACTGTAACATAGATTCTATAACCTAAGTACCCTACAAATTGCTGCACATTGCCTGACTGTGATACATTCTACACAGTGATTGCTTAGAGGCAACTCTTTTACAGCAATGAAAATTCAGAGGAGATAAGATACTCCCTCAGTCTTGTCACTAAATAGCTACATAATTATTTACAATAGAAAGTCCACACAGGAGGACAGTAAGAATTGTCTCTTTCACTCAGTGTCATGCTCTCCTCGTGAATGCAACTCTGTTCCAGAGTCCCACTAATGGGGATATCACAGGGATAATAAAATAGTCACAACTATTTCAACCAAGAAAATTAGTAGCTTAGAGGCTTACCACATCGGTTGCGATCTTGATATGTTATTAAGTGAATATTCTCTTGCAAATGCAGTCATCTGTTTTGTCACAGCAATCGTTCACCTCTGTGTAGCAGCGTGTATTGCTAAATTCACTTGCAGCGTCCAGCCTCGTTATGACACCGGGAAAATCACACCGGTAGGCTTTTACACTGAGACAGCTAGGGATCTCCACGCCCCTGGGATAATGGATACAGGAAGCAACAAAGTTGCGGTCTCAGTGAGGAAAAAGCAGGGATTCCTTTAGTTTAAAAGTTCAATTTATTGAATACTTGCATTAAAAGCGAAAAAGGCACAGCCGGCAGACACCACAGCTGACGCGTTTCCTGCCTCAGAGCTCTGATGAACTGCCCCTGAGGCAGGAAACGCGTCAGCTGTGGTGTCTGCCGGCTGTGCCTTTTTCCCTTTTAATGCAAGTATTCAATAAATTAAACTTTTAAACTAAAGGAATCTCTCCCTGCTTTTTCCTCATTGAGACCGCAACTTTGTTGCTTTGTGCAGAGGATGTCTAAGTGTTGTTCTTCACAGTTCAGGGGTTAATATCCCTTTTAGTTGTGATCCATTTACTAGATTTTGTCAATTTATGGAAAAGTATGTTCATTCTGCCTCATTAGATGTGCATTAAAGGTTGCTTGCATGAACAAGTAAGGATTACCATGACCTGCGCATGTGAAACTTCAGATAAAGACATAGCTGGTGAGTAAATAAAATGCTGGCATACATGCATATGCTCCACTCACTAGCTGTATCCTTATCTGGAACAGGAGTTAAAAACATAATACAAAATGTACTTAAAAAATATAAAACGCTCTAATTCTTTTTTTTGTAAATGGTCCTTTTACAAAAAGTAGAAAAAAGCTGAATAGAAGCTGTGGTCATTGTATTTTAAACTGTTGGGACTGTGTACTGTGATTTTGTTCTTTAATGCATTCCCAGTGATTAATTTTAATTGCTGGATTGTATTAAATTATTTACAAACAGTTCCTTTACCTTTATTTTCTCATTTAAAATAGCTGTTTTTGCCCATAGTATAGCCAACTATACTAAAAAGGGCCATTAAATACAGTAGAATTGCATAATCAACAAATGCATAATAAAAAAAAGCATTTAGTATGAATTTCAAATAAGTAGTAGATTTTTTCTGACTAATTTCAGTTAGTTCCATTTTTCCTTCCCCCTGCATCATGTGACAGCAATCAGCCAATCACAAAATGCATATGCTTATATACTGTGAATTCTTGCACATGCTCAGTAGGAGCTGGAGCCTCAGAAAATGTGAAAAAAAAATTTTGATGATGGAAGTGAATTGAAAAGTTGTTTTTTTTTGGGAGGGTTTTTTCAGAATCATGATCAAGTTTAGTTTTGACTTTAGCGTTCCTTCAAGTTGCAGTTGTAGAAAAGATATGTAAGCAAGAAGGTTTAGAAGAAATCACATTCTTTGTGGGGTTGGGACAGAGAGGTACTAAAATGTTAATTTTCCACTTTGTTCTGTGTGTATAGAGAGATAAGATAATGATACAGATTTTGTACAACACTGTGTTTTTATATTACTAATGTCATTTTATGGGACAAAGCTACTGCACACAGAAGCACTGAATGTGTGGTTTGTGCCAGTCATATTTCAACAGCTGTGGCCTAAGCTCCAATCCAACTGGCTAACAGACGTAATCTAAATAAATAGGTCTTGGTTTACTATGTAGCTATAGAATACAACAGCATTTCATTAGGAGACCTACATGGTGTTGTTGGGAGATTTATATCTTCAGCTGTGCTTGGTAACCTTTTCCTACCTTAGGTATTTTTCATTGTTTTAGCGCTCCTTGGTCTCTGGTAAACTGCCCAAGGAAGTTGCATTCACAGGTGCAGCCAACTAAAGTGAAGTTGGTCTATCAAAGAACACCATTCCTGTCAAAGACGGCTGCAACACATTGTGTAGCTAATACTGAATAAGGAACAAGGGGACAGATTACAACAATAATTTCATTCACAACCTAAAAAAACCAACATAGAAAAATACTGTTTCAGTTATAGAATAGCTCAGTGAAAACTACTTTACAGGGCAGTCCTATATATATATATATATATATATATATATATATATATATATATATATATAAAAACTCATTGTGTAGTTCATTAACAAATCTAGACAGGCCCAGATGCTTGTTTTCCCACAGAAAACCTCTGAATAACATTGTTTCCAATGCAGCAAAGGATTCTGGGTAAGATATGCAAATTAAGTACACAATAACACACCTATTTACTTCAGTCTGCTTTTCAGCAGGTTCCCTTTACGCCAAAATATCACTGTTCACACAGCTTATAACCTTAGCTAGGGTTAGTGCAGTGATTCATAACCATCCCAGGACAGACTGTTTCGTGGTTTTTGCCACTCATCAGCTGGGAGAAGGTTAGAAACACTGCTGGGTGAAGTTGATTCCAGGCAGAATACAACAACATTTTAAATTAGGGGGAGATAAAAGGTGAGTTTAAAATCCTCCACTACGCACAAAATATAGA
Source organism: Bombina bombina (assembly GCF_027579735.1). Taxonomy (NCBI): domain Eukaryota; kingdom Metazoa; phylum Chordata; class Amphibia; order Anura; family Bombinatoridae; genus Bombina; species Bombina bombina. The sequence goes on from NC_069503.1 coordinate 1,053,823,125, forward strand.
AAAAATAACTCATTGTGTAGTTCATTAACAAATCTAGACAGGCCCAGATGCTTGTTTTCCCACATAAAACCTCTGAATAACATTGTTTCCAATGCAGCAAAGGATTCTGGGTAAGATATGCAAATTAAGTACACAATAACACACCTTTTTAATTCAGTCTGCTTTTCAGCAGGTTCCCTTTACGCCAAAGTATCGCTGTTCACACAGCTTATAAACTTAGCTAGGGTTAGTGCAGTGATTCATAACCATCCCAGAACAGACTGTTTCGTGGTTTTTGCCACTCATCAGCTGGGAGAAGGTTAGAAACACTGCTGGGTGAAGTTGATTCCGGGCAGAATACAACAACATTTTAAATTAGGGGGAGATAAAAGGTGAGTTTAAAATCCTCCACTACGCACAAAATATAGAAAAAGCTGAAAAGCAGACTGAAGTAAAAAGGTGTGTTATTGTGTACTTAATTTGCATATCTTACCCAGAATCCTTTGCTGCATTGGAAACAATGTTATTCAGAGGTTTTCTGTGGGAAAACAAGCATCTGGGCCTGTCTAGATTTGTTAATGAACTACACAATGAGTTATTTTTTCTATATTTTGTGCGTAGTGGAGGATTTTAAACTCACCTTTTTTCTCCCCCTAATTTAAAATGTTGTTGTATTCTGCCCGGAATCAACTTCACCCAGCAGTGTTTCTAACCTTCTCCCAGCTGATGAGTGGCAAAAACCACGAAACAGTCTGTCCTGGGATGGTTATGAATCACTGCACTAACCCTAGCTAAGTTTATAAGCTGTGTGAACAGCGATACTTTGGCGTAAAGGGAACCTGCTGAAAAGCAATGTTATTCAGAGGTTTTCTGTGGGAAAACAAGCATCTGGGCCTGTCTAGATTTGTTAATGAACTACACAATGAGTTATTTTTTCTATATTTTGTGCGTAGTGGAGGATTTTAAACTCACCTTTTATCTCCCCCTAATTTAAAATGTTGTTGTGTGTATATATATATATATATATATATATATATTATATCCCAACACAAGCAAAATATTTGCACAAAAAACAATTAAACTGCCACTTTGTTAGCAAAACTTGCATTGTTTTGCAGTTCATGGACAAACCCATTAACATGAATATTGTTTTTCTTACCTACCCTGCTGCAGCCAGTTCTTAGTAATAGCATAGCACCTAAACTGTGTCCTTGGACTGCCTAATCCCTGTACTGTGGAAACCCAGCTCTGGTTTACTTAACCCTTTCGTGACTTGGTTAAAGTTTCTACATCGGAACAACTGTTCCGATGTAGACAAATTGAAATCACGCGATCGTGCAAACGATCGCGAGATTTCAATTATGGGATCGGGTCTGGGGGCCGTCCCTATGACGCTAGGAACGCCCTCCAGACCGTGATCAAATCCTGCAAGCGCAGTAGGCTTCAGGACAGCCGTTGGAATGACGTTGTATTCCATCATAATGGCTTTAAAGCCCAGCGCCGTTGTGACGGAATACAACGGCATAACGGCGGGAAAGGGTTAAACCACAACATCTGATCATAAACATATGGCTCAGGGGAAATTGTGGGAAGGAATAGTCTAACTTGCTTGCCTACATTCTGCAATGTTATTGTGTGTCATTTCTTACCCCTGTGCAGAAGACATTCTTAGCTGAACCCCTTGCATGTAAACATCTACTTTATTTATTTATGACTATAGGTCTTCCATAACATGTATTCTATTTTTAAATGCCCTCTTCTCCCATTAGTAGAATAACACTAAATTATATATTTCCTTGGAGGTCAAAGAGCCCTCACACAAACCACAAAGCAAAACCTGGCTAGATTATGCTGGGAGCTGATCATAATTAACATAATAATTACATGTTAGCTACTAGGACACAAAACCTCACATCTGAAAGGTATGACCCCTCGTTCCAATATGGTGTCATGTTTCTATGGTTAGGAACTGAACGGGCATCTTTAGAGGAGCTAAGACAAAATGCCAATATTTTGAAAGTAGCTTCATATTTTGAAGGGGTCTGATTTCCTTTTATGTAATATCAGCAGAGCATTAAGTGCAACCCTACTCAAATGGTTATGTCCCATCAAGACTGGTTGGCCTACTAGGACACCAGGAGATTTTCCAGTGGACTGCAGCAGCTGGGGATGCAAAGCTACAATTTAAAGATTTAAAGAGGTTATTAATGGAAGCAATTGGGTTGTAGGGTGCCTATATAACAACAATCCGTCACTTTTTTAATACAAACTATTATAATATAATTCTGAAAAAAAATATTGGGGGAAAGAATATCCCAGTAATCCCCTTTGAGAAAAATGGGGCGTACTCATTATACTGAGTCAACGAAAAATAGGGCTGGTCTCCAGATTTTCTAGGGCTGCTTTTTATTCCTAGTCCGGCCCTGTGTCCCATATTCATGTAGTTTTCTCAAGTGATATATATTACAGTATACAATGTTTACCTCCACAAAGATAATCATTGATTTTTTGGCATTCCTCAAACAATGAGAAGTGGCATTAAACCCCCATTCGAAAGAAAGTACCCCTTTCCCAAACTGTTAAAGATCACCAGGCTCCTATCAAAGACTTCCCTGGTTTCTAGTGGTACAAGAGGAATGTGACTCCATCTCCAAAATGGTCTTGTGCTTAAAGGGACACTGAACCCAATGTTTTTCTTTTGTGATTCAGATAGAGCATGCAATTTTAGGTAACTTTCTAATTAACTCCTATTATCAAATTTTCTTCGTTCTCTTGCCATCTTTATTTGAAAAAGAAGGCATCTAAGCTATTTTTTGGTTTAGTACACTGGACAGCACTTGTTTATTGGTGGGTGAATTTATCCACCAATCAGCAAGAACAACCCAAGTTGTTCACCTAAAATGGGCCAGCATCCAGCCGTACTTTCAGCAAGATATACTGTTGCGTTGCCATGGAAGCATAGCGCGTATAGCATAGCGCGTAGGCGGAAGTGTTACCCGCATCTGTCTATACAGACAGATGCGGGTAACACTTCCGCATACGCGCTATGCTTCCATGGCAACGCAACAGTATATCTTGCTGAAAGTACGGCTGGACGGCCCCTATGCCCTGACAAAGTCACGCTACAGTGACGAAACGCGTCGGTGGGCGTGTCTTAGAGGCGTGTGTGTTATGAACTGAACTAACGGCTTGCTACACCTAGCTCCTCAGATAACCATTTAGCCATGATTATGCTTAATGAATTTTCGGTTAGAATCTAATTGTAGCTAACACTACAAGACTAATCAAGCACACTTGACCCAAGTTTATATCAGGCTTTAATGTATCGGTATCTGTTGGTAACTACTGAACAAGGAATACTGTAACTATATGCTTACTAATGTGGGTGTCAGATAGTGATTACTATCGACACATTATATCTATATGTTGATTATACTAGCCCTTTAGAGCTTATTTGAGCATACTTTGTAACATTTAATGCTGCCAAATGCAATTTAACAGAGTGAATTCCTGTTATGTGTGTGACTTTTAGTGATAGGGTATCTATTTAGAAATCGGCTGACTGGGTTCAATCCCAGCAGTACGCAGGCAGGAGGACGCCTTTGAGCGCATAGTCTGTGAGATTTGTGTGATTGTACTGATCCCTGTTATCACTATAGCTCATTCTGCTCTTATTTATGTTCAACAACACCGCCCTCTAGGATACACAGTCCTTTTTAAATGTTTTTATTTACTTGTTGGATCAGTTACACATGATAATAGATAAGTGGAAGGTGATTTCCCACCTATACCTTTCTGATCCAATTATAGATATAATTGTTTGTCTTTGCATATTTGTTAAATAAAGTGTATATTTTAACCTACTATTCTTAAATCACCATTTTATGATAATCATCTGCAGTTTAGAAGGTCATATTACTACGTATTTGAAATATTAGAATCTCAGCTTTCAAACAACGAGTTACATGCGCATGCAAGTAGTGCAGGTGCCAAGATACTGTCTCCAAAAGAGTTACTGTTCCCTGCAATTGCAAAGTTTACAACTAGAACTAGATAATTTCTTTGCAATATGAAAGTTTAGCTTCTCATTGTTTTCTAAAGAAAAGAAAGGTTGAGGTAGTTTAAGTCATAACATTTAGTAGGTCAAACTCTATTTATGCACAAGATACAGACTTTTCAAAGCACTGACAATGTCTTTTAAAAAGTGTCTTCAAGACTGATTTCCAAAGTTTTGTGTCTCACATACAAAGTAAATTGCTGTTCCCTTGAAGGTTACATGGTTAACTCTCAACTAAAAATATAAGTAACATGAAACTAAAAGAAATTTTTTAAAGGGAAATATTACTCAAAAACGTTCTATTGTGTGTATGAAAGAATAGAAGTTTAATATGTAAAATATTTTTCTTTCATATAAAAATGTTAAGTAAAAGATGTTTAAATTTAAAGTGAAACAAACGGCAAGTTCTGTGTAACTGAGTCAAGAGTCTCTACAGCTCATTGGTTGGCAGAGACTTCTCTGATTCAGGTAGAGAATACACTCTCAAAACAGCTTTACAATATACTTATTTTATCAAATTTGCGTAAAGGGACACTGAACCCCAATTTTCTTTCATGATTCAGATAGAGCATGCAAATTTAAGCAACTTTCTAATTTATTCATATTATCAATTTTTCTTCATCTCTGTCTTTATTTAAAAAGCAGGAATGTAAAGCTTAGGAGTTGGACCATTTTTGGTTCAGCACCTGGGTAGCGCTTACTGGTTTGTGGATAAATGTAGCCACCAATAAGCAAGCGCTATCCATGGTGCTGAACCTAAAATGGGCTGGCTGCTAAGATTTATATTCCTGCTTTTAAAATATAGATAGCAATAGAATGAAGAAAAATTGATTATTGGAGTAAATTAGAAAGTTGCTTAAAATGTAATGCTCTATCTGAATCATGAAAGAAAAAAAATTGGGTTCAGTGTCCCTTTAAAGGGATATGAAACCCACATTTTTTCATTCATGATTCAGATAGAGCAAGTGATTGTAAACATAAAGTTGATTTCTTTTATCTAATTTGTTTTGTTGTCTTGGTATCCCTTGTTGAAAAGTATACCTAGGTAGGTTCAGGAGCTGCTGATTGGTGGCTCCACATATATGCCTCATGTTATTGGCTCACCCAATGTGTTAAGTAGCCCCAAGTAGTACATTGATACTTTTTCAACAATGAATACCAAGAGAATGAAGCAAATTAGAAAATATAAGCAAATTGTTTAAAATCGGAATCAAGAAAGAAAAATGTTGGGGTTCGTGTCCCTTTAATTCTCCTGGTATCCTTTGTTGAAGAAGCAGCAGCAGCACACTACTGGAAGTTAGCTGAACACATTAGGTGAGCCAATGACCAGAGGTATATGTGTACAACCACCAATCATCAGCTAGCCCCCAGTACTGCAGCTGCTCCTGAACCTACTTAGGTATGCATTTCAACAAAAGATATCAAGAGACAAAAATAACAAATTAGATAAAAGAAGTACATTGAAAACTTGTTTAAAATGGCATGTTTTTATCTGAATCATGTTAAAATTTGACATTACAGTCATTTAAAGCAAAAGCTGTTTAAACACCTCTCACATAGAGCAACATTACATGTCTTTAAAAAAAAGCCAACAACCAACCAACCCATCAACCACACAAACAACATATTCATACACTTTAAACTAGTTTATTTTAAACATTTTGAGAACCAACTTATTCACTTATTATCAGTGTCTTAATGGCAGTTAAATATTCTTGGCCTGGATACAATGAAATTGACACTTAAAGGGACATGAAAAACTAAATAAATGATAGATAGAATGATGCATTCAAAGAAAAGATTAGTCTGAGAATAACAAGTAGATGCATTTTTTTAAAGTTGCATTAGTTATTTAAATAGTGACAAAATAAGTGTAAGTTTTTAATGTCTAAAAAACAATGTTGTAACTTAGGTTACCTTCTCTGCTGTGGCCAATTAGGGACAGTTATAAATAGGTCACTAGAGTGTGCAGCCAATTGCTTTGTGTAATATAACAGTGTTCTGCACTTCAATTTCTAACAGGAACTGAAATGTTCACAATTTCAGAATGGAAAAGGGGACAAAAAAGAGTTTTTTTTAATATGTACGATTCATCATTTTATATTACCATCTCAAAGTGTTTAATGTCCCTTTAAGGTGACTAATTAAGCCACAATGACATATTTGTCCCGCTCTACTCAAGTAATAAGAGACCTCTCTATATCCATAGGATTTGCTATTTATTGTATCATCTGTACGACCATGGAGTGTAAGTGGAGAGAGTGCGTGCATGAAGTTATTCTCCCAGCTAAATCTTTATGGGTCGTTTTCTATGACAGCAGAACAAGACTGGCAAATTCCTGTTTACAGATCACACAGGAAATATGTGAGTTGTTTTACTTCTGTAGGTTGTTGCAAAGCCAGGCTTCGGACTTGTACATTCTTGTTCATGTTTTGAAATACACAAGATACTACCTGATATGACACAGCGGCAAATGTACAGAAATTAACCCCTTAAACCAGAAGGGGCTGCAATATAGCAATTTGACACAGCTGTCTCTGGCAATCAATGGTAATAAACAGTTAAACATGTAAAAAATAGTGCACTGGGAGAAATAAGAAAGTACAAGAAATTTAAAAAATTACAGTTGTCGAGGAGATAAAATATTAAAGTTGCTATAATGGTTTAGCAAATTCCATGTCACCAGACAGATTTTCATTTGAGACTGTCTCACAGATACAATAGCAGCAAGATCACTGTTAATCTCCAACAGGGAGAGCAGGAGCACTTGGCTAAAAAATGTAGATCCGTCATATCTTTATTCAGAAAACCCTGCTGACACCAGCAAAATGCGTAAACTGTTAGACACGAGAGCTCAGTAGGACTGCTGAGGATGAACTGAAATGATGTTAGAGAAATTACCAGGAACCAGCAAAGGCAAAGATTTCCCGTGGTTATGTATTGCAAAGATATTTGATGTATATAAAAAATTTAAATAATGCTTCCTTTTAATGAGATGAGCAGGTTAGGGATTTTTTTTTATGAAGGTTAAACTTTCTATATAATTTTTTTTTAAAACTGTAACATGATGTACAAATGAAGATAAAAACAGGCATACATGAAAAGTAACAGTAAGATTGGCGTTTTATAGGGTTTGTGCGGGTCTGTATAGAAAACATAAATTTGTTTTTATCTGTAAAGGGAAATTACAGGGTCATAATAAAAGATTGAGTCCTGGGGTTTAAAGATACTTAATGCAATGGTAAACTCTGTGTCCTGACTTCGTTGCAACTTGATCTATGTGCCCCAATAAACTAAGATACAATGTTTACCTATTGAAATATATATAAATTCGCCTCCAATTTTCGCTTTTAATTCTTCTTGCATAGTGAGCACCCACCGGCCCCTCGTGGTGTCTGTGTAATAATTTTTGTCAGATGACTCTTGTATCCAATCAGAATCTTTGTCATATGACTAATATTTTTCTATGAGTGTCGTCTATAATGATCTTCCAGACATCTGCAAGTTCTTAGCACGTGCGCCTTGACTCTCCAACCTCATCACTAGCCATGCCAAAGTAAATAAGAAATATGCTTGTTTATCATGTATCAGACAATTGCTCAATCACTTATGTGACGATGAAGCCTTTCCACCCAACCGTCACAATGGGGAGGGTGTGGGCATGAAGGGGTTAATAGCACACAGCTCCTGGTTCCCTAAACCTTTATCTCTACAAAAGACCTAAAGGGACACCAAATTAACCCCTGAATCCTGCCTACACCAACCCAGTTACTAACAAATCGCTGCCACCATCAAGAATTTTAAATTAATAGGGTCTTGGAAACCCAATAATTCACACAATTAACAATTAGGTAATGTGCCTTTAACCTTGTCTCTTCAAAGTGTTAATTCAGATATTAGAGCCCAAACACAGAATTAGATTTTCTATATGTTTAATAACAAAAATACCTATATAGGTTACACAGTGCCAAATTATAAAACATTCAAAATAACATATATGCAAAGATACAATTATTTAAAATAAAATGGGACATAAAATAACACAATATCTAAGCTTATTACCAAGTTTCTTGAGATATGTGGAGAATCTGCATCAGTTGTTACTCCTTCTGGTCCCAGACAAGTTCTGACTAAGTTTTCTGTTACATGCTATTAAAACTCAACTTTTCTTTGTCTTGTCAAGAACACTGCCCTTGTTTTAATTTACGACTAGACATTCTATGCAAGTAAACCAAGGTACCAAGAGAATGGGGGAGGGAGGGGGTCTTGAGACCACAGCATTCCTGAACAAACACAGATTCCATACAAATAAAGAACAGTTCACATTAAACACCTCCATATGGGGCTGTGTCAGCAATTAACCTTTCAGTGGCTAACACTGCATCACTCTTGTTTTTCAGAAAATATACAAATACTGCACCAGAATAATCATCAGTAAATGATATTGTGTATCTGAAACCTTCTCTAGCTTGTGGTTCTATAGGACCTGCTAAATCAGTATGTACTAGTTCTAATGTAAAACTCCAAAACACAAGGAAAAGAATATGTGAGGTGTGAAATCAGTCCAGTAAGGATTGGCAACTAGAGTGGTATACAGTAATCACAGTTTAAAAGATATCAGTATAGACTGCTAGTATAGCAGTAATAAGAAGACACACTGTGTTCCCTGCTTCATATCAAAGTGTCAATCCCCCTGGAAAGTGGGCACTTCTATCAAGCAGAGAGATTCCTCCGTCCCCCTGCTGATTAGTGTGGATGGATAGCAGACCTTCCGGTTACTTTTGTAAAACTCAGTCAAACATATCAATGTGAAAATAATAATAGTAACACAGCTCCCCAGTAGCGGCTGATTACATACCTTCTGCTTCCAGCAACAATGCAATGGCAGGCTTGTTTACATCAAGATTCCACAGCCGTCTAACTAACTGAGTATGCTCCGATCACATGTCCAAACCAGCGCTCCAATGAAGTAGCCACCCCTGCAGCCCTATGCCATATGCTCCGTGCTCACTCTGGCCAAAATGCATTCAAGGAATAGAAGGAGATGTGAGAAGCACACGAGCAGCAGCAGATTAATACTTTTATTGGCAATTCCAAAAAATGGACAAAAACGAAAACAACAAAGTAAGGGGTATATTCCCCAGGTAAAAAACAGAGACAAAAGAAAACTTAGCTGGAGCTGATAACAAACGGCTTACGCGTTTCGGCCTAAGCCTTACTCATAGAAAAGATGTCTTGAGGGTATGTAGGTATGTACAACACATTCTTCAGTATCATCATCATTCGGTTCCCCTCGCTGTCAAGTAGACAAACCTCCACATCGCCTCTTCTCAGTGCCACGCCTATTGTCTTTTTCCCATCTGCGAGCTCTATTGTATGTTTCTCCAGTTTAAATGTTTTCTCAAAGTTCTTAAACTTTCCAATGTCAGTAATTATATGGGATGTTGCTCCTATATCAACATTTGTCCTTTTGGTATTATCCCATCTAGTTGGCTATCTTTTTTGAAAGCAAATGAGTGTCTGACGTCTGCGTCATCTGTTGCTTGTCTGACATTGACATTGTCTCTCTTTTTGCTCCTGCAATTTGCATATTTGTGTATTGAGCTCTTGCAATAGCTTCAGCAATCTCAGATGTCCCAAGAATTTAGTCTCCCAAAGTTCATAATTATTTTCATCTCCAACTCCATCAAAGCAAAGTCTGCTCCACTCCATCGGTTTCCTGCATTCCTCCTGGGCCCATAACCTGTTCCATTCTGTTATTATTAGGGTAGGATATCCGGATATATAAATCATTTTATATAAAGATGGAGGAAAAATCACACAGGCACTTCTTGCTTATGTCTTTATTATACTATACTGCTTCTGCTTCCTGTGTCAGGAGGAGGTAACAACATAAAATAAACTTTATTTACACTTCTGTTAACATACAATGTATATAGGCTACAACACTGTAAGAACACTTTCAGTTTACATCTCAACAGAGCTGGATGGGGTGTGTATATATTCAAACCCATGATCTCAGCTCAATTAAACTCTAGAACCCCTCAAGACCCACCATTTGATAAGGACTTGCCTGCTCAGTCAAACTGTATCTTAGGGCTATAAAGTGAAAGCACATTTAAAAAAAATAAAACACATGTGTACACATACAAACACACACATATTCACACACACACATATATATATACACGCACTTATAATAGGCCATCAAAAAGGCCTAGAGACCCTCAGGGCCCCTTGTTTTAAAGCATATAAGCCCTTCTTTAAAATAAAGCCCCTATATAAGTTTAATAGCCAGGTGATCACTGTGATAATAGTAATCATCTGGTGTGAATAAATCTGCATTTATATTGAGTAGAGGCTCATAGCAGCCCCTATGTGCACATCAAAATTATGTAAATATACAAATGGGCCTTAATATATATATAAGAATAACCCTTTTTTTTTTACTATAGTGTTTAGAAACAAAAGATATATACACCGTGCACACATTCAGCCTCAACAGAAGCAAGCGTTACAGTTTCGGATTGGCTGTAGCTTTCCGATCAGGAAAAAAAACACCTGCCAAGTTTGGAGTTCATTGTGCAAGGTAAGTGAGATTAAAGGTAAGTATTCAAGGTGAAACAAAAAAAAAAAAAAAACAGGAACAGAGAGACTGCCATAAAAATAAATTCCTGAATTGGTGCAAGCAGTAACAAAAATATAAGGCCTAGATTTGGAGTTCGGCGGTAGCCGTCAAAACCAGCGTTAGAGGCTCCTAACGCTGGTTTTGGCCGCCCGCTGGTATTTGGAGTCAGTGATTAAAGGGTCTAACGCTCACTTTTCAGCCGCGACTTTTCCATACCGCAGATCCCCCTACGCCATTTGCGTATCCTATCTTTTCAATGGGATCTTTCTAACGCCGGTATTTAGAGTCGTTTCTGAAGTGAGCGTTAGAGCTCTAACGACAAAATTCCAGCCGCCTGAAAATAGCAGGAGTTAAGAGCTTTCTGGCTAACGCCGGTTCATAAAGCTCTTAACTACTGTACCCTAAAGTACACTAACACCCATAAACTACCTATGTACCCCTAAACCGAGCTCCCCCCACATCGCCGCCACTCGATTAAAATTTTTAACCCCTAATCTGCCGACCGCCACCTACGTTATACTTATGTACCCCTAATCTGCTGCCCCTAACCCCGCCGACCCCTGTATTACATTTATTAACCCCTAACCTGCCCCCCACAACGTCGCCGCCAGCTACTTAAAATAATTAACCCCTAATCTTCCGACCGCAAAGCGCCGCCACCTACGTTATCCCTATGTACCCCTAATCTGCTACCCCTCACACCGCCGACCCCTATATTATATTTATTAACCCCTAATCTGCCCCCCTCAACGTCGCCGACACCTGCCTACACTTATTAACCCCTAATCTGCCGAGCGGACCTGAGCGCTACTATAATAAAGTTATTAACCCCTAACCCGCCTCACTAACCCTATAATAAATAGTATTAACCCCCTAATCTGCCCTCCCTAACATCGCCGACACCTAACTTCAATTATTAACCCCTAATCTGACGACCGGAGCTCACCGCTATTCTAATAAATTGATTAACCCCTAAAGCTAAGTCTAACCCTAACACTAACACCCCCCTAACTTAAATATAATTTACATCTAACGAAATAAATTAACTCTTATTAAATAAATTATTCCTATTTAAAGATAAATACTTACCTGTAAAATAAATCCTAATATAGCTACAATATAAATTATAATTATATTATAGCTATTTTAGGATTAATATTTATTTTACAGGCAACTTGGTATTTATTTTAACTAGGTACAATAGCTATTAAATAGTTACCTAGTTAAAATAATAACAAATTTACCTGTAAAATAAATCCTAACCTAAGATATAATTAAACCTAACACTACCCTATCAATAAAATAATTAAATAAACTACCTACAATTACCTACAATTAACCTAACACTACACTATCAATAAATTAATTAAACACAATTCCTACAAATAAATACAATTACATAAACTAGCTAAAGTACAAAAAATAAAAAAGAACTAAGTTACAAAAAATAAAAAAATATTTACAAACATAAGAAAAATATTACAACAATTTTAAACTAATTACACCTACTCTAAGCCCCCTAATAAAATAACAAAGCCCCCCAAAATAAAAAATTCCCTACCCTATTCTAAATTAAAAAAGTTACAAGCTCTTTTACCTTACCAGCCCTGAACAGGGCCCTTTGCGGGGCATGCCCCAAGAATTTCAGCTCTTTTGCCTGTAAAAGAATAAATGCAATACCCCCCCCCAACATTACAACCCACCACCCACATACCCCTAATCTAACCCAAACCCCCCTTAAATAAACCTAACACTAAGCCCCTGAAGATCTTCCTACCTTGTCTTCACCATACCAGGTTCACCGATCCGTCCTGGCTCCAACATCTTCATCCAACCCAAGCGGGGGTTGGCGATCCATCATCCGGTGCTGAAGAGGTCCAGAAGAGGCTCCAAAGTCTTCCTCCTATCCGGCAAGAAGAGGACATCCGGACCGGCAAACATCTTCTCCAAGCGGCATCTTCGATCTTCTTCCATCCGGTGCGGAGCGGGTCCATCTTGAAGCAGGCGACGCGGATCCATCCTCTTCTTCCGTTGTCTCCCGACTAATGACGGTTCCTTTAAGGGACGTCATCCAAGATGGCGTCCCTCGAATTCCGATTGGCTGATAGGATTCTATCAGCCAATCGGAATTAAGGTAGGAATTTTCTGATTGGCTGATGGAATCAGCCAATCAGAATCAAGTTCAATCCGATTGGCTGATCCAATCAGCCAATCAGATTGAGCTTGCATTCTATTGGCTGATCGGAACAGCCAATAGAATGCGAGCTCAATCTGATTGGCTGATTGGATCAGCCAATCGGATTGAACTTGATTCTGATTGGCTGATTCCATCAGCCAATCAGAAAATTCCTACCTTAATTCCGATTGGCTGATAGAATCCTATCAGCCAATCGGAATTCGAGGGACGCCATCTTGGATGACGTCCCTTAAAGGAACCGTCATTAGTCGGGAGACAACGGAAGAAGAGGATGGATCCGCGTCGCCTGCTTCAAGATGGACCCGCTCCGCACCAGATGGAAGAAGATCGAAGATGCCGCTTGGAGAAGATGTTTGCCGGTCCGGATGTCCTCTTCTTGCCGGATAGGAGGAAGACTTTGGAGCCTCTTCTGGACCTCTTCAGCACCGGATGATGGATCGCCAACCCCCGCTTGGGTTGGATGAAGATGTTGGAGCCAGGACGGATCGGTGAACCTGGTATGGTGAAGACAAGGTAGGAAGATCTTCAGGGGCTTAGTGTTAGGTTTATTTAAGGGGGGTTTGGGTTAGATTAGGGGTATGTGGGTGGTGGGTTGTAATGTTGGGGGGGGGGTATTGTATTTATTCTTTTACAGGCAAAAGAGCTGAAATTCTTGGGGCATGCCCCGCAAAGGGCCCTGTTCAGGGCTGGTAAGGTAAAAGAGCTTGTAACTTTTTTAATTTAGAATAGGGTAGGGAATTTTTTATTTTGGGGGGCTTTGTTATTTTATTAGGGGGCTTAGAGTAGGTGTAATTAGTTTAAAATTGTTGTAATATTTTTCTTATGTTTGTAAATATTTTTTTATTTTTTGTAACTTAGTTCTTTTTTATTTTTTGTACTTTAGCTAGTTTATGTAATTGTATTTATTTGTAGGAATTGTGTTTAATTAATTTATTGATAGTGTAGTGTTAGGTTAATTGTAGGTAATTGTAGGTAGTTTATTTAATTATTTTATTGATAGGGTAGTTTTAGGTTTAATTATATCTTAGGTTAGGATTTATTTTACAGGTAAATTTGTTATTATTTTAACTAGGTAACTATTTAATAGCTATTGTACCTAGTTAAAATAAATACCAAGTTGCCTGTAAAATAAATATTAATCCTAAAATAGCTATAATATAATTATAATTTATATTGTAGCTATATTAGGATTTATTTTACAGGTAAGTATTTATCTTTAAATAGGAATAATTTATTTAATAAGAGTTAATTTATTTCGTTAGATGTAAATTATATTTAAGTTAGGGGGGTGTTAGTGTTAGGGTTAGACTTAGCTTTAGGGGTTAATCAATTTATTAGAATAGCGGTGAGCTCCGGTCGTCAGATTAGGGGTTAATAATTGAAGTTAGGTGTCGGCGATGTTAGGGAGGGCAGATTAGGGGTTAATACTATTTATGATAGGGTTAGTGAGGCGGATTAGGGGTTAATAACTTTATTATAGTAGCGCTCAGGTCCGCTCGGCAGATTAGGGGTTAATAAGTATAGGCAGGTGTCGGCGACGTTGAGGGGGGCAGATTAGGGGTTAATAAATATAATATAGGGGTCGGCGATGTTAGGGCAGCAGATTAGGGGTACATAGGGATAACGTAGGTTGCGGCGGTTTACGGAGCGGCAGATTAGGGGTTAATAATAATATGCAGGGGTCAGCGATAGCGGGGGCGGCAGATTAGGGGTTAATAAGTGTAAGGTTAGGGGCGTTTAGACTCGGGGTACATGTTAGAGTGTTAGGTGCAGACGTAGGAAGTGTTTCCCCATAGGAAACAATGGGGCTGCGTTAGGAGCTGAACGCTGCTTTTTTGCAGGTGTTAGGTTTTTTTTCAGCTCAAACAGTCCCATTGTTTCCTATGGGGGAATCGTGCACGAGCACGTTTTTGAGGCTGGCCGCGTCCGTAAGCAACTCTGGTATCGAGAGTTGCATTTGCGGTAAAAATGCTCTACGCTCCTTTTTTGGAGCCTAACGCAGCATTTGTTTGAACTCTCGATACCAGAGTTAATTTTATGGTGCGGCCAGAAAAAAGCCTGCGGAGCGTTAACAGCCCTTTTACCGCCAAACTCCAAATCTAGGCCTAACTGTTTTAATTAGAGAAAAGAGCTAACAATAAATGAGAAAGTACGAAGCTTAAAGGGACACTGAACCCAATTTTTTTCTATCGTGATTCAGATAGAGTATGCAATTTTAAGCAACTTTCTAATTTACTCCTATTTACAAATTATTTTCATTCTCTTGGTATCTTTATTTGAAATGCAAGAATGTAAGTTTAGATGCCGGCCCATTTTTGGTGAACACACTGTGTTGTTCTTGCTGATTGGTGGGTAAATTCACCTACAAATAAACAAGTGATTTCCATGGTCTGAACCAAAAAAATTAGTTTAGATGCCTTCCTTCTCAAATAAAGATAGCAAGAGAACGAAGAAAAATTGAAAGTTGTTTAAAATTGCATGCTCTATCTGAATCACTAAAGAAAAAATTTGGGTTCAGTGTCCCTTTAAATGAAATAATACTGAAATGACTCAATCTGAAATGTATAGTAATATAAAATGCAATGCACAAAGTGTGGGTGTAACACAACTCTCATATCATGCAGTGCTATATTGCACAGGGCTTGTATCTTCACATACATAAATGAAAGAGATCTCGCAGTGCTGGAGAGTTCCGCCCATTTTCTTTTGAAAATTCAGTGAGTTCAGCCTTTGTGAAGTCTGAACTACAATTTCTCTACAAGCTGGGGAATCTTTGAATATCCGGGCCTTTCGAGTTATGGGGGCTAATATACTATGCCATTCAATATTAAAGTATGCAATTGCTAATAAGTTTGCAAAGAAATCTACGCAGACGGTTTCTGGGAATTAAAAACTGTACTACATATGTAATTCAGTCTGTTCAGAGGTCCCAACATACTGAATCAGCAATTTTATAAACTATGTTACAAGACAAGTTGGCAGAAAGATAACGCATTACAATATAAAATGGAAAAATCACAGCAATAAAATGAAACTAATTGGCTTTCTAGGGTGTGATTTACAGGCATTTCCTATAATTACACAACTTGCAATTGTTAAATCATTGTTTATTTATATTCTGCCGCCTACAGTTTGAGTTTTCTAAAGCATTATATCTGCCCTTTATAGTCACACAGACCCTGCTGGCAGTTTTGCCTTGGCCTGTGGTCTTAGGGTCAAAATATATTGATTACTTTGTACCAATGAGTAGTTAGTATAATAAGCCAGATGGTAATATATAATGTATTTACCATGAGAATTACAGAGACGCTGACAAATAAAAAGCCGTATAAGTGCTAAAGATAAAGTGTGGCCCAATAATTTAGAGAAACAGATAGCACCCTACAAAAAAAGGAAGCATGCAATTTTGGTACATATTAAAATATATACATTTTGCATGAATTTGTTACAGCGTGTCATTTTTTTTAGTTAAAGGGATACTAAACCCAATTTTTTTTTTCTTTCATGGTTCAGATAGATCATTCAATTTAAAGCAACTTTCTAATTTACTCCTATTATCAATTTTTATTTGTTCTCTTGCTATCTTTATTTGAAATTGCAAGAATCTAAGCTTAGGAGCCAGCCCATTTTTGGTTCAGAACCTTGGGTATCACTTGCTGATTGGTGGCTACATTTAGACCTGAATCATGAAATAAAAAGAATACATCTAACCCTCACAAAGGGGCTAAACACATAAGTAAAGTCCTGTGCATGTGCAGTTCATCCCGCAGTGCACTACAAATTGAAGCCAAGAAGATTATGGTAGACCATCCTACTGGCTGCTCGCCTGTATGCTCGCTGAAGAAGAAGAAAAAAAAGGTTTTCACAAGGCAGCCATCTGCTTGAATTATGGTAAGATTTTACCTTAAAGGGACATGACACCCATTTGTCCCATGATTTAGATAGAGCATGTAATTTTAAAGGGACATTGAACCCAAATTTTTTCTTTCGTGATTCACATAGAGCATGCAATTTTAAGCAACTTTCTAATGTACTCCGTTTATCAATTTTCTTTGTTTTCTTGCTATCTTTATTTGAAAAAGAAGGCATCTAATTTTTTTTTTGGTTCAGTACTGTTGTCAGCACTTTTTTATTGGTGGAGGAATTTATCCACCAATCAGCAAGGACAACCCAAGTTGTTCACCAAAAATGGGCCGGCATCTAAACTTACATTCTTGCCTTTTAAATAAGGATACCAAGTGAATGAAGACAATTTGATAATAGGAGTAAATTAGAAAGTTGCTTAAAATTTCATGCTCTATCTGAATCACAAAAGAAAAAAATTGGGTTCAGTTTCCCTTTAATCAAGTTTCCAATCTTCAGTTGTCTAATTTGTTTTGTTCTCTTGGTATCCTTTGTTGAAAGGGATACATAGGTAGGCTCAGGAGCTGCTGGTTGTTGCCTCATGTTATTGGCTCACTCAATTTGTTAAGCTAGCTCCCAGTAATGCATTGCTGTTTCTTCAAAAAGGACATCAAGTGAATGAAGCAAATTAAATGACAGAAGTCAATTGGAAAGTTGTTTAAACGTGTATGCTTTATCTGAATCATGAAAGAATAATTGAGGCTTTTATTTCCCTTTAATAATATATACTTTTGCAGTGCACACATTTTAACACCACCTAGGATAGCATGTCTACAGTGCATAGAGCATCCAGCTCTAGAGAAGGATAGATTTAAATGCTCTGTTTAATGGGCTTATTGTTTTATATAGCTTTAAATGCATAATATAGATAATGTGGGTGTTTTCTGGCAGTCAAAGAGTTAAATGCATGATAGATGTCCTGGGTGATTCATGTTTCTTTATACTAATGCAATACACATTAATTAGGTAATCACAAAGCATTGGAATACATTGCTAGTTACATGGTTGCTTTAAGTTAATATATTAAAATATAACAATGATCCATCATGTTATTATGTATAATATGAAAACAAAATGCCTTAGCAATTTCCATTAGTTTTAGTTTACTGTGCTAAACCATATATAAGAAAACTAGATCCATCATTTAATAGAGTTGGTAGACTGTAGTTAAAGATTATTTATTCACTGGAAAGAAATGAATTATTTGTTGTAAAATAAACTTTATTGCACTCCTTTATGCTTCTTACATTTATTTTGTATTGCACACTATTCTTTCAATAAACAAACTACCCTAAAGGCATCTTTTTACATTATTTATACAGAATATTACAAAGTCCTTTAACTTATATATAAACTTTTTAACTATATATATATATATATATATATATACACATATATACATAAATTAAACTCATCCCTTGTCTGTTATTCATTTTGTCTGATTTAAAGTGATTGTAAAGTTGATAAACATAAAGACCAGTATTTAAAAATACTATTAAAAACAGGGGCACTTTAAGTCAATAAACTTTACAATTACGCTTCTTTTTAAAATAATTAACTGTAACTGTAAACTTACTGCCGATCGATAATGATCTGGCTTCCTCCGATCTTTCTGTGCCTCACAAGCTGGACGTCAAAGAGGGCACACAATGATTGGAGGAAGCTAGATTTGTCATCAATCTGCTCAATACCGAATTAGATGTGGGCGGAGGATCGTTGGTGTGTTTACAGTAACAAAAAGGTAAATATTTAAAAAAAACTGAAAAAGTTGAAAAGTTGAATTACTTAAAGTGCCCCTGTTTTTAAGAGTATTTTTAAATATTGGACTTTAAGTCATTCAATTTTAAAATCACTTTAATGATGTCTTGCCTTCTGCACATAGCTCAGGTAATCAGTCCTTAAAATGGAAGAACCATCAAGAATGATATATTTTTATATAATAATGTCAACAAGAGACACTCATGCATCACTGACATTATCTTATAGCCTAGCACTAGACATAAAAGGGAGGTATCTTATGTCAAGGAAGGAAAGGGTGGAGCTCGATCTGGCTGATTTAGGGGTGGCACAAAGCTATCCAGAGTCTGAAATCAAGAAATGGGCAGAGCAATCAGAGGCAGAGCCTTGTCATTTCTGCTTGTGCTTTAAAGGGACAATCAACACCAAAGTTGTTATTGTTTAAAAGGTAGATAACGCCTTTAATACCCATTCCCCAGCTTTGCACAACCAACACTGTTATATTAATATGCTTTATACCATTTAAACCTCTAAATGTCTGCCTGTTTCTAAGCCACTACAGAGAGCCTCTTGTTACGTGTTTTTTTATTTGCTTTTCACAACAGGAGACTGCTAATCCATGTGGGACCTATAGATAACATTGTGCTTACGCTGATGGAGTCGTGGCTGACACTGCACCAATTGGCTAAAATGCAAGTCAATAGATAATAAATAAATAGCCATGTGATCAGGGGGCTGTCAGAAGATGCTTATATACAAGGTAATCACAGAGGTGAAAAGTATATTAATATAACCATGTTAGCTGTGCAAAACTAGGGAATGGGTAATAAAGGGATTATCTTTCTTTTTAAACTATAAAACATTTGGAGTTGACTGTCCCTTTAAAGCGACAGTAATCACCTTGAGATTTTTAAATAAAAAATTGATTTATGCAGAATGTAACAACTTTGCAATACACTTTCTTCTGAGAACATGAAAACACCCTGCTGACTTATCAAGGCTAACCCTACTACATATTGTTCACTAATTGGCTGTAATAGCAACTGCAAAACAGAGTACTTTATACTAAATTTATGGTTGTGGCTAGCCTTGTTGCCTGCAGGCTAAAGCCCAGATTGTCTCCGCCAAATAAGGTAAATGGTTGGTGGAGTTTGGCTATTGCAAAATAATTGTAGTAAAAAAGGGTGTTAATTTGTTTTTAAAATGTTATGACTTGGCTGATATATTATTCTATAACAACACAACATACACGTCTTATAATTACAAGGTGTTTACTGTACCTTTAATCTTTCGTGGGGCAGCTCTTTGAGTACTCCTGGGGAGTGGGTTAAAGCATTCCTGAGGGCAGGTGTTGAATATTCCTGGCGGTGGGTTAAAGCATTACTGAAGGCAGGTGTTGAATATTCCTGGTTGGTGGGTTAAAGCATTCCTGAAGGCAGGTTTTGAGTATTCCTGGATGGGCTTTAAGCATTCCTGGGGGCAGGTTTTGAGTATCCATAAAGGTTGGATTAAGCATTCCTGAGGGTAAGGTTTGGGGTATTCCTGTGGTGGGCTTGAATATCCCTGAGAACAAGTTTTGAGCATTCCTGAGGGCAGGTGGTTTGAAGTATTCTTTTTTGGATATTCAGGTTTTGGATATTCCTGTGTGGACTTTAAGCATTCCTGAGGGAAGGTTTTGGGTATTTATGGGGGTGAGTTTGACCATTCTTTAAGGGCAAGGTTTTGGATATTCCTGGGGGTGGGTTTTAATCATTCCTAAAGGGGAAGGTTTTGGGTATTCCTGGGGGGTGGGGGTGTTTGACCATTCCTGAGGGCAGGTTTAAGATTTTCCTCACTTCTCTGTTTGCTTAGTTAGATACCATAAACATTATTTTGTATTTTAGGTATTTTTTTTTTTTTTTCCTAATATGAACCAATAATAGTATAATATTGTAAAACAGAACAGCAAAAAGTTGAAAAACATAAATTATGCTTACCAGATCATTTCCTTTCCTTCTTTATGAGGAGAGTCCATGACTTAATTCATTACTTGTGGGAATACAGAACCTGGCCACCAGGAGGAGGCAAAGACACCCCAGCCAAAGGCTTAAATACCTCCCCCACTTCCCTCAAATCCCAATCATTCTGCCAAGGGAACAAGGAACCGTAGGAGAAATATAAGGGTATAAAGGGTACCAGAAGAAAAAACAAAAATTTAGGTCCGCACAACAGAGAAAAATGGGCGGGGGCCGTGGACTCTCCTCATACAGAAGGAAAGGAAAGCATAATTTATGTTTTCCTTCTTAATATGAGGAGAGTCCACGGCTTCATTCATTACTTGTGGGAAACATATACCCAAGCTCTAGGGGACACTGAATGAAAATGGGGGGGGGGAGCGATGCGGACCCTTACTCTTAAGGAGTACCACAGCCTGCAAAACCTTTCTCCCAAAAGCTTCTTCAGCCGAAACTAAACCGTCAAATTTTTAAAAGGTATGTAAGGAAGACCAGGTAGCCGCCCTACAAATCTGTTCCATTCTTAAAGGCCCAGGATGAAGCCACAGCCCTAGTTGAATGAGCCGTAATCCTCTGAGGAGGCTTATGTCCCGCTGTCTCATATGCCAAGCAAATAATTTTCCTCAACCAAAAAGATAAGGAAGTAGAAAAGGCCTTCTGCCCTCTACGCTTCCCAGAATAGCCAACAAACAAGGAAGAAGTCTGTCTAAAATCCTTCGTAGCTTAAAGATAGAATTTCAAAGCCCGAACCACATCCAAATTATGAAGTAACCGTTCCTTCGGCGAAGAAGGATAGGACACAAGGAAGGAACCACAATCTCCTGATTGATGTTACGATCAGAAACAACCTTAGAAAGAAAACCCTACCCAGTACAAAGAACAGCCTTATCAGCATGAAAAACTAGGTAAGGAGGCTCACATTGCAAGGCCGCCATCTCAGAAACTCTGCGTGCCGAAGCAATAGCCAGTAGAAAAAGAACCTTCCAAGATAGTAATTTAATGTCAATTGAATGCATAGGCTGAAACTGAGCCCTCTGCAAAACTTTAAGAACTAGATTTAAACTCCAAGGAGGAGTGGTAGGTCCAAACACAGACCTGATTCTAGACAGAGCCTGAACAAAAGACTGCACATCAGGAAGCTCAGAGAGCCTCTTGTGCAATAACACAGATAGAGCCGAAATCTGTCCCTTTAGGGAACTCACAGAAAGGCCCTTCTCCATACCATCCTGGAGAAGGGAAAGAATCCTGGAAACCTTGACCTTATGCCAGGGGAATCCACGCTCTTCAACCAGAATAAGTAGGTCCTCCACACCTTATAATAGATGCGACGAGTGACCGGCTTTCGAGCTTGAATGAGAGTACCAATCACTCTCTCAAAAAAACCTCTCTTGGCTAGGACTAGGCGTTCAATCTCCATGCAGTCAGCCTCAGAGAATCTAGATTTTGATGAACAAAGGGACCCTGTTCCAGCAGATCCCTGCAACAATGTAACCTCAATGGAGGAGATGAGGACATCCCCACCAGGTCCGTGAACCATGTTCTTTGTGACCACGATGGCGCAATTAGTATTGCCAAAGCTTGCTCCTACTTGATGCGGGCCACTACCCAATGGAGTAGTGGTAACGGTGGAAAAATGTAAACTAGACTGAACCTCCATGAGATCTATCTCCGGTGTCCCCCATCTGTTGCAAATCTCTGCAAACACCTCGGGATGGAGAGACCATTCCCCCGGATAAAAGGATTGTCTGCTGAGAAAATCTGCTTCCCAGTTGTCCACATCCGCAATGTGGATCCCTGGCAGCGAGCAGTTGTGGGCCTCCGCCCATTCCAGAATCCGAGATACTTCCCTCATTGCTAGAGAGCTCCTCGTTCACCCCCTGATGGTTGATGTGAGCCACCATGGTTATGTTGTCTGATTGGAATCTGATAAACTGGGACGAACCCAGAAGAGGCCAAGCCTTCAGAGAGCATTGAAGATCGCTCGAAGTTCCAAAATGTTGATCAGGAGGAGAGATTCCTTTCGAGTCCACAGGCCTTATGCCTTCCTGGCACCCCAAACAGTTCCCCATCCTGATAGACTTGTGTCCATAGTCACAATCTCCCAGGATGGTCTCAAGAAGGATGTCCCTTGGGACAGGTGATCTGGACAGAGCCACCAAGAGGGCGGTTGTCCAGAAAAATCTGTTGTGACAGATCTGAGTGGTCGCCGTTCCACTGGCTCAGCACACACAGCTGAAGAGGCCTAAGATGGAACCTGGCAAATGGAATGATGTCTTGTGATGAAAGGCAAAGAATGACTGGGGGATGAAGAAAGTGGGGGAGGTATTTAAGACTTTGGTTGGGGTGTCTTTGCCTCCTCCTGGTGGCCAGGTTCTGTATTCCCACAAGTAATGAATGAAGCCGTGGACTTAAACTTTAATGATGCAGATAGAGCATGTTATTTTAAATGACTTTTCAGTTTGCTTCTTAGTTCATTGCTGCTCTTGGATTACGTGACTTTGTTATATGCCACCAATAGTACAATAATAACAATTCTAACACATTTTCTTTTTGCACTTTTTTGTTAATCTATGAGAGATAATTGCTAAAGATAAAGAAAGCTCATGAGAAAATAATTGGGTTGAATGTCCTTATGGCTGGTTAGAGGTCAAGAGGGAAACGCCTAACTTTCTTATCGAGAAATCAAGAAATCAAGATTACCCTCTAATGTAGTAATAAGAAAGTGTCTAGAGCAAAGTTCAAGCAATAAAAAGGCATTAGAACATATGACTTCTAAACTCTAACAAAATATTTTTCTTTCATATATCCATAACTTAAAATTCCTTATATATATATAATCCTAGTTGTCATGAGAAAATGTCAGTATTGGATTGTTAGTACACACAAACAGCAGTGAATATGTTCAAACATTTTACAGAACATAACATTTAAAGTGTTTAAAAATACTTCCTTAACAGGATTTTGAATAAATTCACATACAATGTGTAGTTAATTATCTGTAGTAAAACAAAATCCTTTGAAATGTATTTGTGTATTTTCATTTTAAAATTGTGGTTGAGCAACCAGTACAAAATATTGTAAGTAAATTACATTTTGTTTTAAAAACAAGTTTTTTGTGCAAACCATTTGCAATGTAGTGTTTAATCACAGATGTGCATACAGAAAGAATATTTAATATTCCTTTAATCAAACACCTTTAGTCCTACAGAACAGACAAACGGATTTTATCCCAAATTTCCACAAGAATAAAAGATATTAAAAGAACATATAACACAACTTTTTTTTCTTTTATGGTTGAGATGGAGAATACATTTTTAATTGTAAACAACTTTTACTCCTATTATCAATGTTGCTTCATTCTCTTGGTATCTTTTATTGAAGGAACAGCAATGCACTACTGGGCTGTAGCTGAACACAGTAACCCAATTACAAGAAGTATTTATGAGCAGCCACCAATCAGCAGCTAGCTCCCAGCTCATGAGCCTACCTAGGTATGCTTTTCAACAGAGAATAAAGTGAATTAGAAAGTTTTTAGAATGTTCTGCTTTATCAGAATCAAGAAAGAAAAATTTGGGGATTCATGTCCCTTTAAGAACGCCTTGTATTTCTAACAGAAAACATATTTAGAAACTAAAGAAGAGTCATAATGTGATGCGCGTGGTGGCAAGTTTTCATAAATACTGCCATTACCTATCTACAATGCAAATATGCACATCAGTGACAGTTACAATATAATTACTCACACAACTCAGATCCCTCAGTATTTAATAGAAATTATTCAAAGTCATGTGCTTTTGCATTGTCTTTTTGTTAGTATGTTAGTTGCATTTGTTGGTAATGCGGTTCTACTGTATTTAATGATCTAACATGGCACTATCTATTCAGTAAAGCCTTCATGTATTCTTTATTTACTAGATGAACGTAAATCCATATCTTCTGGTAGATTCAGGGGCGGACTGAGACCAATCAGGGCCCCGGGCAAAATTAGGGAAGGGCCCCCACTGTCTCAAACGGACCAAAATGTATTCACATTTATGCAAATGAACATGGCAGCCTCCCTGCCCTGCCCCCACCAGGCCCCCAAACCTCCAGGGCCAGGACCCCCAACGTCAAGGGCCAGAGACTGGGCCCCCAACCTCCAGGGCCAGACCCCACACTCCATTGCCCTCACAGCGACAGATCCCCAACAGGACCCCACTCACACTCTAGGGCCCCTTTGAGCAACAAACCCCACATCCAAGCACTAGACCCACACTCAACTGCTTAGTAACTGATACGGCAGCTGTCAAACCCAGCTTAAGCAGCACACCAGGATCCATGGAGATGCAATTTGCGGGCCCCCTACCTGCTGGGCCCTCGGACCAGGTCCTATTTCGTTTTGTGCATCATTTACGGCAGTGATCTGGTTTCATGGAATAACAAATTAGTTGAACCAATCTCTCATATTCCAGACCATTGCCACAGCATTTTGAGAATCATAAACATCTAGTGCTTCAAGGGACATGAACCTCAAAATTAAACAATGATTTGGATAGAGAATGTCATTTGAAACAACTTTACGTTTTACTTCTATGTTCAATTGTTACTTTGTTCTCTTGGTATCCTTCATTAAACTGCATACCTAGATAGGCTCAAGTGTGTACTGATTCAGGATAATCCAGATTTTCTTTCATGATTTGGATAGAACATACAATTTCCAACACCTTTTCAATGTACTTCTATTATCAAATTTGCTTCATTATCTTGTTATCCTTTGCTGAAGGAACAGCATAGCACTACTGGCAGCTAGCTGAACACATCTAGTTAGCCAATCAGAAGAGACAAGAGTGTGCAGGCACCAATCAGCAGCTAGCTCCTACTAGTGTAAGATATGTGCTTATTCCTTTTCAACAAGGGATACCAAAAGAACAAGGAACTTTTGAAAATAGAAGAATTTAAAAGTATCTTAAAATGACATGTTCTGGATCATGCAAGTTTAATTTTGACTTTCCTATCCCTTTAATAAAAACAGATTTAGAATAGAGAAATGTTACATTATAAATACTGAATACAAAGGCTTACTCTGCTATCAATAAAAATGAGTGGGTTAAACACCTTTTTTATATAACATGCTTAGTTATGTGAAGAACAGCTATGCAATATAATCTCATTATTTTTATGTAATTGTTCTCTCATATTTGTGGATTTCCTCCTTCTCAGAACTGGACATGCACACTGCAGACATATCCAGGCTAACCCTGCTACATGTATGTCTCTAATTTGCTTTAGCAGATAACAACTGCAAAAGATTAAAGCAAATTTGATAATAGCAGTAAATTGGAAAGTTATTTAAATCATGAGTAAATCATGAAAGAAAAAAATGTGGGTTTCATGTCCCTTTAAAATTGTATTCCCCATTTGAATCAAGAAAGAAACATGTAAGGATTAATTTTCCTTTAAAGGGACACTGAACCCATTTTTTTTCTTTTGTGATTCAGATAGAGCATGCAATTTTAAGCAACTTTCTAATTTACTCCTATTATCAATTTTCTTCATTCTCTTGCTATATTTATTTGAAAAAGAAGGCATCTATGGGGTTTTTTGGTTCATAACTCTGGACAGCACTTTTTTATTGGTGGATGAATTTATCCACCAATCAGCAAGGACAACCCAGGTTGTTCACCAAAAATGGGCCGGCATCTAAACATACATTCTTGCATTTCAAATAAAGATAGAAAGAGAACGAAGAACATTTGATAATAGGAGTAAATTAGAAAGTTGCCTAAAATGTCATGCTCTATCTGAATCACGAAAGAAAAACATTTCGATTCACTGTCCCTTTAAGTTAATCTTAAAGGGACAGTCTACACCAGAATTATTATTGTTTAAAAAGATTTGCATAACCAACACAGTTATAATAATACACTTTTTTTTTATCTCTGTTTACCTTGTATCTAAGCCTCTGCAGACTGACCCCATATTTCAGTTCTTTTGACAGACTTCCATTTTAGCCAATCAGTGCTGACTCCTAGGTAACTCCACGAGCGTGAGCACAATGTTATCAATATGGCACACGTGAACTAACGCTTTCTAGTTGTGAAAAAGTGTCAAAATGCATTCAGATAAGAGGTGGCCTCCAAGTGCTAAGAAATTAGCATATGAGCCTACCTAGGTTCAGCTTTCAACTAAGAATACCAAGAGAACAAGGCAAAATTGATGATAAAAGTGAATTGGAAACTTGTTTAAAATTACGCCCTATCTGAATCATGAAATTTTATTTTTGACTAGACTGTCCCTTTAAATTCTGTTTTAAGATGTTTGACATTTTACCATTATTAGGCAAAAGGTAAGCTCTAGCTTTAAGTTACTTTTGAGGCATGAGCAAAAGGAGCATGTGTTTTTGTTATAGAATCTTATCTCATCTGCAATATGTAACATGAATACCACTCATTATTTGCCAGACGTCGCCATACTGTAGAATGCCACTTCTCCATAATCAGCAATAAACATTACATAAACTAGCACATCCTAATGTAATGACAGAACTTGTTGTTATATAACAGAAGCCTCTGTGCAGCCTGGAACCTGATATTTCTTGGAAATTAATAAAGAAAAGGTACTGAATCGCTGACTAACAGCGGGTTGCAAACTCAGACCAATGGAACATAATGGTCCGGGCACCAAAATATAAAATTACTTATATTTTAAGTCCCTTTAATTTTAAAGTGCATTAACAGATCTAGTGCAACCTCAGAAACGTGTTAATAAGGACAAACACAAGTGTTACTCAGACAGAAAAGGGGAGAATTTTTTTTCATTAAGCTCAGACCTACGACAAAAAAAAAGCGCCTTTATCTACCCACTCACCGAAACTGTAAGACCAGGTTTACTTAGCAAAGAACAGGAATTGAAATTGAATCTATTTAAATAAATTGTATTTATTTAAAGGGACCTTCAAAGTGTATTTTTTTTTTATCTAAGAGAGGGCAATTTAAAACATATTACAGTTTTTTTTTTAATCTTTGCATGGCGTGTCATCAATAATGCAGCAGGTCTTCTGATTATTAGCCAGTAACCATTCTGTCTCTATAGAAATGCACTGCCTGTTGGCTTCAAAATAAAAAAAAACAAAGCAAAATGCCTTGATGAGTGTTATTGCACTGTTTGCATTTACCTATGTGTTTAATCGCTACCTAGGAATGCTATTTTAGAAAGGATACCACGAGAACAAATAAAATGTTATAACAGAAATAAATTGAAAAGTCTCTAAAACTTGCATGTTCTATTTGGACCATTAAATTAAAAAAAATTGCCTTGTCCATAAACCTAGGATCAGGGACCAAATGTTATATTTCTCAAACTAAAAGCAGTGTAAATCTATGAGAATTAATAAAATCATTAACCTTCTATTATTATTATTATCGGTTATTTGTAGAGCGCCAACAGATTCCGCAGTGCTAGCTAGCTTCCTTAATTCAAATGTATTTCTCCTTAAATTAAATATTACGCTGAACACATTTTCAATTTAAAGGGACAGTAAACTTTAAAAAATTATATTGTGCATATGAAAGAGCATGATTTAAACGTGTTAAAATATTTTTTGTATGAAAACAAATAAGTTTGTGATAAGCTCTTTATTTTGAGTATTAAGCTACAAGGAAGTTGAACTCTGTGTACAAATAGGCTTTTAGGCTCCTGCTTTTTTATTGGTGGAAAGTGACACTACTCCCAAGCATTAAAATGTACAGGAAAATGCGTTAAAAATTCTAATTAATTTTTTTAAAATGCCCTCTTAGATGCAATAAAGATGTTTTTTTATAATGAATCAGAAATTCCCTACAAAAATTCTGCATACAAAATAAATATTTAATAAAAATCAGTATTATTATTATTATTATCATCATCATCACCAATATGATTTACAAGGTTTTGCAAATAAATGAATGTTAAGGAACACACCCCTTGAAAAGCTTGGTGGAATTCATGTGTCTGGTCTCCTATGCTCTGGGACAGATGTAAACAAGCATGTGTAAGCAATCTCTGTATACAATGTTGCAGGGTCAGTTTCTTCTTTTATTTTTCTTAATTAAACTTTTTATAAATGATTACATTTTTACTGTAATCTTCCTTTAAAGGGAAATAAAACCCCCATTTAATGTTTATATTGAATGCTACAAAACATTTTCTCAAACCTACAT
Organism: Bombina bombina; assembly: GCF_027579735.1. Lineage (NCBI taxonomy): Eukaryota > Metazoa > Chordata > Amphibia > Anura > Bombinatoridae > Bombina > Bombina bombina. Next base: position 1,053,851,798 of record NC_069503.1, read on the forward strand.
AACATAAAAGGAAAAACATTGTACGTTGTGTATTATTACTTATTAATGTAAATTGTTTTTGTTTTGTTTTTTTCATTGGAAAAGAGAAAGTTAATTTATATCAGTTCCAGTAAAATTGTCTTGCTGAGTTTTTAGTTTTTTCCTGTTTTTGGACAAGCAAATCAATATATATATATATATATATATATATATATATATATATATATATATATATATATATATATATATAAATATAAAAAGTGTAAATATATATATATATATGTACATTACTTCTATAACACATGTAAATAATGGGTGTAACCAATTACTGTAAAGAATATAGAAGTGTCCGAAGTCTCCATTTCCATTTTTATCAGGAATGGCAAAGCCCATAATTTTCAGAATTGAATAACAGAAAAAGTGTACAAAAATAAATAATGAAAATATTTTGCTTTACTATGTATAATTAAAAAAAATTGTATTACAATCTTAACGTGTTACTGTCCCTTTAATTAGAAAAGAAAAGAAAAAAGAAGTTTGGATCCATATTTAAGATCCTGGTTCAGCATGCCAAAATAAATAGACAAAAGAACAAATAAAACTTCTGGTTCAATGTCTGTATTTTGACAGTAAGTTTATTGGTGACTAATAAGAATATACTGAAGTGTAGCTTCATTAAAGAATATTTTGAAAAAAAATATATATATTCTTTGTCTAATATAAAAAAAATTTAACTAGAAAATTAAAGGGATAGAAAAGTCAAAAATAAACTTGCATGATTCAGATTGCATGTCATTTTAAGACACTTAAATTCACTTCTTTTTTCAAATGTGCTTTGTTCTCTTTAGTATCCCTTGTTGAAAAAGAACACGCACATATCCTACACTAGTGGGAACTAGCTGCTGATTGGTGCCTGCACACATTTTTCTCTTGTGATTGGCTAAATAGATGTGTTTAGCTAGCTGCCAATGTTTCTTCAGCAAAGGATCCCAAGAGAATGAAGCAAATTTGATTACAGAAGTAATTTGGAAAGTTGATTAAAATTGTATGTTCTATCCGAATAATAAAAGAAAATGTTGGGGGTTTCCTGTCCCTTTAAGCACAGTCATAAATACTGACAGTAATGGTGTAAATAAACTAGAGAACTTGAAGATATTTTCTTTATTTATATGTAAATTTGAATACCACTTGAAAACAAATATTCAGACTTTTTTTTTTATTATTTATCACAAAGGGTATAAATCTAAAAACCAAAGTAACACAAATCGGATCTAAATAAAGAGTTAAAAAATGAAATTTGCATCCTACTGGAAGGATGACGCATACTCATTTGCTTTTAAATGGAAAATAAATGTATCATTAATTGTCATAACATATATTGTAAAAAGTAAACAGGATCCACAAATAAAACGTTTTATTTTTTAACAAACACAGTGGGCTGATCACAATACTAATGATTTTTCAATAACATTTCCCATGAAAGCCTACAGGGATTTTTGTAGATAAATCATTTGAAAAACTATATTCTAAATATTTTTTTTCAAATAGGGTTAACAACTCAGCTAGTTATGAGATATACATGCTGCAGGATGTGCAGGGGAGGAACATGAATAGTACTGCCCAGCAGAACCACTCATGTACTATGCACAATGCATGTTACTCCTTGCACAACCTGACGCATGTGTAACTCATAATCATCCAGGAAAACATGGCTGAGGTGTAAATCCTATATAAAAATGAAACAACAACAACAAAAAGTACCTAATTTAAAGGGACACTAAACCCATTTTTTTTCTTTAATGATTCAAATAGAGCAGCAATTTTAAGCAACTTTCTAATTTATACCTATCTTAAATTTTTATTTGTTCTCTTGCTATCTTTATTTAAAAAGCAGGAATGTGAAGCTTAGGAGCCGGCCCATTTTAGGTTCAGTACCCTGGATGGTTACATTTAGCCACTAATCAGCAAGTGTTAACTAGGTTCTGAACCAAAAATGGTCCGACTCCTAAGTTTTACATTCCTGCCTATTAAATAAAGATAGTAAGAGAACAAAGAAAAAATGATAATAGGAGTAAATAAGAAAGTTGCTTAAAATTGCATGCTCTATCTGAATCATTAAAGAAAAAAATTGGGTTTAGTGTCCCATTAAGGTTGCAACCTTTAGTTTAGGCCAAACCCGAACACTTGCGCTGTCACTCTCTCACACACACACTCTCAGACACACTCTCTCACACAAACATACTCTCTCACACACACACTCACTGTCACACACACACACTCTCACACACACACTCACACACTTTCACACACAATCACACACACAGTCTCACACACACACTCTCACACATTCTCACACACACACATTCTCACACACACACATTCACACACACACACTCACACACACATTCTCACACACACTCTCAGACACACACACACACACACATTCTCACACACACACTCTCACACACACACACACACACATTCACACACACACTCACACACACACTCACACACACACACATTCACACACACACTCACACACACACTCTCACACACACACACATACTCACACACACATTCTCACACACACTCTCAGACACACACACACACACACACACATTCTCACACACACACTCTCACACACACTCTCACACTCTCACACACACTCTCACACACACACACTCACACTCTCACACACACACTCTCACACTCACACACACTCTCTCACACACACACACACTCACACACACACAAACACTCTCACACAAACACACACACTCTAGCTGGGTAACCCATTTTCTCCAGGTTTAATTTTAGGTAAGCAACCGTTTGTTCAATTGTAATATCGGACTATTTTACAATTTCATATATTAGCTTAATAGCTACATTATTAGCTGGGTGTTATATTCCTTAAAGGGAAATAAAATACAGAATTAAACCTTCATGATTAAAGGGACAGTATACAACAATTTTTATATAACTGCATGTAATATACACTACTATAAAGAATACTATGCACAGATACTGATCTAAAAATCCAGTATAAAACCTTTAAAAAACCTACTTAGAAGCTCCTAGTTTAGCACTGTTGAAGAGTTTAGGCTGGGACACCCACTAAAAGGGGCTGGGTAAACAAAAAGAGCAGAAACTTCCCTCCTCCCCCATTCCCTGCATATGAAAAGACTCATAACATAAACCGGAGCCTGCAGGAGTCTGTAAACACGTGCATACATCTGACACTTTGGGGCTTGGTTAGGAGTCTGAAAATCAGCACAATGTTATAAAATAAGCAAAACTATACATTTTTATAAAAACACTACTAGATGGGCTATATAAATTGATCATCTACAAAACATTTATGCAAGGAAAAATCTAGTGTACACAGAGCATGCAATTTTAAGAACCTTTTAACTTTATTTCTGTTATAAAAATGACTTTGTTTTCTTCATATCCTTTGTGGAAAGGATACCTAGGTATGCTCAGGAGCAGTAATGTGCTATTCGGAGCTAGCTGCTGATTGGTGGCTGCGCACAGTTGCTTTTACTTCATTCTGCTCTGGAGTTGACATAAACTATCTTTGCTGCTAATATTAGCTCGCTAACTGAGCCATTGTTTAATTGAAATATTAGTTTTATGACCCTGACCCATTCTTTAATTGTAAATCTAGGGATGGGTGAATGTTTCGCAACATTCGAAAAATGAAACAAATTTTAACACATTCGTTTGTTCGAATCGAATTTCAAATGTTTACATAACATTCTAACATTCAATTACATTAGAAAATATTCGTTTCGAAAAATTTGAATTTATATTTGTTATAGTATTTCTAATGCTTTCTTTAAATGCAATATTCTATATAGAAACATTCTAAATGATATATTTGTATCTATTATGTATCAATTTACTAGATTCCCTCCCTACCACTTGAACTATTGAACTTCTGAATAGTATTTGTTAAATAGAATGTTAAATTCGAAATTTCGAATGTGGACATTCGATATAATTATAAACATTCAAATTCAAAAGTGACATTCGAAAACTGTAAATAACATTCGATTATAGAATTTTTAAGAAAATTTGTTCTTATCAACATTCGGATTTATAATTCAAATTTCGGTAATAACATTCGTTCTAACATTCGAATTCGGAAATTTACACATTCGCCCAACCCTAGCCGTGTCCTAAGCTTTCATTCTTGCTTTTTCAAATAAAGATACCAAGAAAACGAAGACAAATTGATAATAGGAGAAAATTAGCAAGCTGCTCAAAATTACCTGTTCTATCCAAACCATAAAAGAAAAAAATTGGGTTTAGTATCCCTTTAAGTATATCAAACATTTTGTTTAATTTTATCAGTTATTATTTACTGATCAAGTGCAAATATATCCCATATCGATATGAACATTAGATTCATGACGACAGGTTAAGTTTACAAAAGACATTAACAAATATAGTATTAAAAGTGATTATCTAATTTGCTTTGCTCTCTTGGAATTCTTTGTTGAAAAGCATACCTAGGTAGGCTCAGAAGCAACAATGCACTACTGGGAGCTATCTGGTGGCTCTACAGATATGCCTATTGTAATTAGCTCACCTGATGTGTTCATTTTGCTCCCAGAAGAGCATTCATGCTCCTTCAACAAAGGATACCAAGAGAATTAATCAAATTTGATAATAGAAGTAAATTGGGAAGTGGTTTAAAATGGTATTTTCTGTCTGTATCATGAAAGAAAGTTTTGTTTTGTGTCCCTTTAAGAGGAAGAAGGGGCTGCGCATTCCATCAGATGTAGATCAATGTTGCACTTATCATACTATATATTAGTAGAAAATAAATTAAACAGGTCCTTGGTGGATTTTATGCTCTGGAACTCCGTATGTGCTTCGCCTGTAACTGCGCCCCAGCTCGCCTCCGGAGAAGCGCACATGCGCGCCTGATTTTATAAAAAAAACTTTGCGCAGACGAGCTGGGGCGTAATAATGATAAATTCCGCCTGTCGGAAAAAGCATTTACTCCCTATTTATCACAGTACATCCCTATAAATATTTACCCGCTAATGTCTTGATCATTAAAAAAGCATTTTTTAGGTATCTATTTTGCGCATATTTATATTATATAATGTTTCTGTGCTGTTTTTGCGATATGATGGTAATTTAAGATTGCAAAAATAAATATATCAATATATATATATATATAAATCTTGGTACCCATATGCGCCTGTGGAAGGGCAAATTTCTGGCAATGACAGTCTCATTTTGGCGCCGAGCCTTTGAAAAATGAGTTAAAAGAAGAAAGTACTGCATCACAAGATGTAAATGCATGTATTATAATGGTGTTCGCCTCAGTCTGTATGGCGAAATTTAAGAAGAAATTTCAGTTCCCTATCGGCGCAAAGCAATGATAAATAAAAAAAAATGTGCGTATTTGTAGGTCGGGCTGTGAAATTACGCCTATTACTAATGTATATTGGTGAACTCGGGAGCGCGCCCGTGCACCTAGGCGAATGCAAGTGGAGTGCAAAGAAGTTTCTTTCAGATTTGCGCAATTATAGGCACAGATTGCTTTCATAAATATGTGTATGCGTTATTTTGCCCAGCAATTACAGGCAAATTGCTTTGATAAATCTACCCCTAAGTTGAGTTCCACTTCTCTAATGTTATATGACATCATCAATGAAGGAGTATAGACAAACTAGAGCAAGGAAGTGAGAACAGTAAATTATTTGCAGCTGTCTAGTCTGACTACATGATTTGCGGCCACCTGGAGTGAGGCAAACAAGCTATAAATAGCCTGGGGGGCCTAGCTTGGTCCAGAACCAAAGGTTAAGAACCTTTGTTTTACATTAACTTGGGAAACAATCTATATTTCACAAAGCAGTGACCCTTTTCACTGTACAGTAACCTTTCTAACTTAGAATTGCACAACTTATTGCTAGGAATTCTCTGCTTCATAAAGCTTATCCACGTAGGTTACTAAATCATAGTCTGCTAGGTATTTAGTATATATTTCATGATATTGTTTGTTATATGCATACATAGAGACAAACGTTTGCTATATACATACATAAAGATAGAAATGTTCGCTATATGCATATATAGAGACAGAAAAGTGTGCTATATACAAACATACATAGAGAGAAACATTTGTAATATAAATACATAGAGACAGAAACGTTTGCTATATATACATACATAGAGATAGAAACATTTACTATATATACACATACAGAAACGTTTGTTATATGCATACATACAGACAGAAAGGTTTGCTATATACATACATACACACATGCATACATAGAGACAGAAATGTTCGCTATATACATAAATACATACATACAGAAAAGTGTGCTATATACATACATAGTTACATACATAGAGAAAGAAATGTTTGCTATATACATAAATACATACATACAGAAACGTTTACTATATATACACATACAGAAACGTTTATTATATGCATACATACAGACAGAAAGGTTTGCTATATACATACATACACACATGCATACATAGAGACAGAAATGTTCGCTATATACATAAATACATACAGAAACATTTGCTATATACATACATAGTTACATACATAGAGACAGAAATGTTTGCTATATACATAAAAACATACATACAGAAACGTTTGCTATATACATACATAGTTACATACATAGAGACAGAAATGTTTGCTATATACATACATACAGACAGAAAAGTGTGCTATATACAAAGATACATAGAAAGAAACATTTGTAATATAAACACATAGAGACAGAAACATTTGCTATATACATACATAGGGGCATATTTATTATGTGTCTGTCCGACATTATCCGATCAGCGGATCATGTTCGACAGACATCGCTGAATGCAGAAGGGCAATACGCTCTCCGCATTCAGCATTGCACCAGCAGCTCTTGCTCCAATTGGCCGCTAGCAGGAGGGTGTCAATCAACCCTTATTCGATCAGGTTGAATTGCGGCGATGTCTGTCCGCCTCCTCAGAGCAGGCGGACAGGTTATGGAGCAGCGGTCTTTTCTGTAGAGACAGAAATGTTTGCTATATACATACATAGAGATTGAAATGTTTTGTGTGTGTATATATATATATATATATATATATCTACAGTATATCTATATATATATATATATATACACACATACACATACATACATAGAGATAGAAACATTTACTATATACATACATACTGTACATACATACATAGAGATATATACATACATACTATACATACATACATAGAGATATATACATACATACTATACATACATACATAGAGATATATACATACATACTATACATACATACATAGAGATATATACATACATACTGTACATACATACTGTACATACATACTGTACATACATACTATACATACATACATAGAGATATATACATACATACTATACATACATACATAGAGATATATACATACATACTATACATACATACTGTACATACATACTGTACATACATACTATACATACATACATAGAGATATATACATACATACTATACATACATACTGTACATACATACTGTACATACATACTATACATACATACTATACATACATACTGTACATACATACTGTACATACATACTATACATACATACTATACATACATGCATAGAGATATATACATACATACTATACATACATACTGTACATACATACTATACATACATACTATACATACATACTATACATACATACTATACATACATACATACATACATACATAGAGATAGAAACATTTACTATATACATACATACATACTATACATACATACATAGAGATATATACATACATACTATACATACATACATAGAGATATATACATACATACTATACATACATACATAGATATATATACATACATACTATACATACATACTATACATACATACTGTACATACATACTATACATACATACTATACATACATACTGTACATACATACTATACATACATACATACATACATACATACTATACATACATACTATACATACATACATACATACATACTATACATACTATACATACATAGAGATAGAAACATTTACTATATACATACATACTGTACATACATACATGGAGATATAAAAGTGTGCTATATACATACATAGAGACAAACTATATATTTAATAAGTATAATGTTTTTGTGTAAAAGAATATCCCGTTACATGTCTGTCATGCATTGTCATTTAATGAGTTATATCAGTATTTGTATTTAATTAACAATCTAGATTGACAGGGCACTAAAACAACTCAAGCCTAAAGTAGCTAAAGTAAAGCAACTAAAATGACAGGAACTGTATACTATGTTCTATGGGACGTGAGTATTCCCCTGTGACAAGTTGTCACCTACTAGCTGTATTCATGTATATGAGTTAACATAACTGTTTCCTCTCACTTTATGGAGCCAGTGATCTCCACAAGGTGTTCCATCAGTAAACCTCAAAGTTTTAGAAAGGCAAATTTACTCTTTAGAGATGTTTATGTCGCTATACAAGGTTTTGGGTATGAAGGAACAACACATACATCCTATATAATAAAAGGCCAAGTGAGTTTGTCCGAAGCTGTCATGCGCAGTAGAGACTGCGCGCGAGGACAAATACACCTGGCCTTCCAACTGACCTGGTGTCGTGTGGTGGAGTGGGCCTGGCCGGGCGGGTGCAGAGTGGGCGTGGCCGGGGCGGGTTCGACGTGGGTGTGACCGGGACGGGTGCGGCGTGGCCGTGCGGGTGCGACGTGGACGTGGCAGGGCATGCCGTGGGCGGGGCCTGACGTGATGTGGGCGGGGCCGGGCGGGGCCAGGTGCCGAGAGACAGAGAGTTCTAAAGACGTGGAATAGAGAGAGGGACAGCAAAAGAGAGAGGAGGAGAGAGACAGCAAAAGAGAGAGGGGGAGAGAGACAGCAAAAGAGAGAGGGGCAGAGATACAGCAAAAGAGAGGGGGGAGAGAGACAGCAAAAGAGAGGGGGGAGAGTGCACAAAAGAGAGGGGGGAGAGTGCGCAAAAGAGAGGGGGGAGAGTGCGCAAAAGAGAGGGGGGAGAGTGCGCAAAAGAGAGGGGGGAGAGTGCGCAAAAGAGAGGGGGGAGAGTGACAGCAAAAGAGAGAGGGGGAGAGAGACAGCAAAAGAGAGAGGGGGAGAGAGACAACAAAAGAGAGAGGGGGAGAGAGACAGCAAAAGAGAGAGGGGGAGAGAGACAGCAAAAAAGAGAGGAGGGAGAGAGACAGCAAAAGAGAGAGGGGAGAGAGACAGCAAAAGAGAGAGGGGGAGAGAGACAGCAAAAGAGAGGGGGGGAGAGTGCTCAAAAGAGAGGGGGGAGAGTGACAGCAAAAGAGAGGGGGGAGAGAGACAGCAAAAGAGAGAGGGGGGAGAGAGACAGCAAAAGAGAGAGGGGGAGAGAGACAGCAAAAGAGAGAGGGGGAGAGACAGCAAAAGAGAAGAGGGAGACAGCAAAAGAGAGAGGGGGAGAGAGACAGCAAAAGAGAGGGGGGGGGAGAGACAGCAAAAGAGGGGGGAGAGAGACAGCAAAAGAGAGGAGGGAGAGAGACAGCAAAAGAGAGGAGGGAGAGAGACAGCAAAAGAGAGGAGGGAGAGAGACAGCAAAAGAGAGGGGGGAGAGAGCGCAAAAGAGAGGAGAGAGAGAGCAAACAAGAGGAGAGCAAACGAGAGGGGGGAAGAGAGAGAGCAAAAGAGAGGGAGAGAGACAGCAAAAGAGGGGGAGAGAAAGAGAGCAAAAGAGAGGGAGAGAGACAGCAAAAGAGGGGCAGAGAGAGCAAAAGAGGGGGGAGAGAGCAAAAGAGAGGGGGGATAGAGAGCAAAAGATTTGGGGGAGAGAAAGAGAGCAAAAGAGAGGGGGGAGAGAAAGAGCAAAAGAGAGGGGGAAGAGAGAGCAAAAGAGAGGGGGGAGACAGAGAGCAAAAGAGAGGGGGGAGAGAGAGAGCAAAAGAGAGGGGGGAGAGAGAGAGAGCAAAAGAAAGGGGAGAGAGAGAGAGCAAAAGAGAGGGGGGGAGAGAGAGCGCAAAAGAGAGGGGGGGGAGAGAGAGAGCAAAAGAGAGGGGGGAGAGAGCAAAAGAGAGGAGGGGCAGAGAGAGAATAAAAGAGAGGGGGGAGAGAGAGTAAAAGAGAGGGGAGAGAGAGAGCAAAAGAGAGGGGAGAAAGTGAGAGCAAGGGGTGGGACCGCAGTTCTGTACAAAATGGCCGTGTACACGGGCTTTAGGACTAGTTACATTATAATACTGCAAAAAAGCTCTCTATGTCATGAGTTTTTGATAATCAGATCCTTTGTAATGTAATTCTTTTACTTCATTCCCTTATTATCTTCCTCTCTCTCTTCCTTCCCTTCTTAAAGGGACATTTAAAACCACTGCTTAATGTGTTAAAGGGACGTGAAAGTAAAAAATTCAACTGTCATAGTTCAGAAAGAACATGCTAGCAGTTTACTTACATAATGACATTTTCTATGTTCTTTTGCTATCCTTTGTTGAAAATCATACCTAGTAGGCTCAGGAGCAGCAATACACTTATTGGGAGCTAGCTGGTGTTCTCTTGTCATTGTCTCACAAGATGTGATTACTGTCATGTAGCTCGCTTTATCTATGTGTTTTAGCCCTTAGTGGAATATATGTGTATAGGAATATTATATGTAAGCAATAGTGCAATAAAAAATGACATTTTCTGTGTGTTTTTTATGCTCCTGATTTGTTTTCTTTAAACTAACAGAACATTCATGTTTGTACAGTACTGGTCTGCAGGACAGAATGTCAGTGGCTGATAAACAAACCTCCCATAGCCCTGCTGGTGTACAGTTACATGTCACAAGCATAAAAACAATAAAATGTAGATTGTTTTTCCTCATCATATAAACATTAAGGGTTAATTAAACAAACAATCTGTAATTGAAAGTGGATGCTTAGATAATTTAACCAAGCTTAGCATGGCATTCTATTTGAAGAATTACATAGTCTAATTTGTTAGAATGTGTAAGACAAGTGACCCTGCACCTCTGTGTATTTAATGCTGTATAAGTCATGCTTGGGACCCACAGAGCACTACTGGTCTTGAGCGGAAAATACCTCTGATCCAATCATCAGCACCAGTCACATTACTTAGCTGTGTATAGGGCACTCCTGATTGGCTCCGGAGCGGTACTTCTACTATGCTTTTATTAATTCTCAAGTGATATCTGGCATGATTTTTAATGTACACCCCCATGGCAATCTATTATGTGAGGGATTTAGTGCACATGCGCTATGTAGTGAAATATTATGTACAGCGCCAATGTAGGCTAAGGGATAAATATAAACACTGAAAAATGAGATGTAGAACTGCTAAGGCTAAAAGGATTTAATACAAAATAGAATAGTATTTTGTTACAAATAATGGATAAAAACAAAGGTATAAGTTGAAGAGGTTAAAATATGTTTGAAATCCCTATAAAAAACTCACAATGCGTTAAATGACAGTAGGATCCAAGGGTAATGTGATGAGAAATATGAAATAATAATATTGTAAACTCCACGTGTGAGTGCGAATAAACAAATAAGCGAGGTGTTTTTGCAGCATAGATGTGCAAAGTGTTTTTACAGCATAAGTGAGCAGCCAAGTGTGATAATGAAAGTATGAACACTGTATGCAAATACAGGAAGAAAGTCAAAAAACAATCCACAAAGTAATAATCAAAAATTCACAAAAAATAACTGAACAGTCCTGATGACACTGCAGTGCAAAAAAGAACAAAAAATGAACAAAAAATGATAATCACAGGTGAGTTAATACCAATGAGTGACAAAAATGTGGAAAAATGAGATGAGGTGACACAGGGAAAAATTATAAAAATGTAAAAAATAAGTGGAAAAAATAAGATCAAAAAATCCAGTGAAAAAGCGAAAAAACAAAAGTGATGTTCAACAAATGTTAATAAAGATCAAAAAAGAACAAAAGTTGTGTTGTAATCCAAATAACAGTAAATTAGAAATAGAATCACATGAAGGAACCTTGAATCCTGAGGGGGAGAGTTTCCAGGTGAATCCTGACAGCGGTCAGCTCTTTGTCCAATGTCCTAGAAATGTCCCTTATTTGCAGTTCCAAGTCATATAAGAAGGTTCTTGCGTGTCCAAATGAGGTATAGATGAGAAACTTTCTTTGTCCTTTCAAAGTTTCTAGGAGCGCTTGTTGCAGCGTGTATGTCTCCTGTGAAAGTTGCCTCTGTCACTTCCGTGTCCGGTCTTGACACGCCCACCAAATGCGAGATTGACAGATAGGTAAAGAGCAAGGTTTCTCCAGTGTAGTGTAAGCAGTCTGTATCCAAGGTGATCAGTAAGCAGTCTGTATCCAAAGCAACGCGTTTCAGCTCCAAAGAGCCTTTCTCAAGCTTGAGAAAGGCTCTTTGGAGCTGAAACGCGTTGCTTTGGATACAGACTGCTTACTGATCACCTTGGATACAGACTGCTTACACTACACTGGAGAAACCTTGCTCTTTACCTATCTGTCAATCTCGCATTTGGTGGGCGTGTCAAGACCGGACACGGAAGTGACAGAGGCAACTTTCACAGGAGACATACACGCTGCAACAAGCGCTCCTAGAAACTTTGAAAGGACAAAGAAAGTTTCTCATCTATACCTCATTTGGACACGCAAGAACCTTCTTATATGACTTGGAACTGCAAATAAGGGACATTTCTAGGACATTGGACAAAGAGCTGACCGCTGTCAGGATTCACCTGGGAACTCTCCCCCTCAGGATTCAAGGTTCCTTCATGTGATTCTATTTCTAATTTACTGTTATTTGGATTACAACACAACTTTTGTTCTTTTTTGATCTTTATTAACATTTGTTGAACATCACTTTTGTTTTTTCGCTTTTTCACTGGATTTTTTGATCTTTTTTCCACTTATTTTTTCCATTTTTATAATTTTTTCCCTGTGTCACCTCATCTCATTTTTCCACATTTTTGTCACTCATTGGTATTAACTCACCTGTGATTATCATTTTTTGTTCATTTTTTGTTCTTTTTTGCACTGCAGTGTCATCAGGACTGTTCAGTTATTTTTTGTGAATTTTTGATTATTACTTTGTGGATTGTTTTTTGACTTTCTTCTTGTATTTGCATACAGTGTTCATACTTTCATTATCACACTTGGCTGCTCACTTATGCTGTAAAAACACTTTGCACATCTATGCTGCAAAAACACCTCGCTTATTTGTTTATTCGCACTCACACGTGGAGTTTACAATATTATTATTTCATATTTCTCATCACATTACCCTTGGATCCTACTGTCATTTAACGCATTGTGAGTTTTTTATAGGGATTTCAAACATATTTTAACCTCTTCAACTTATACCTTTGTTTTTATCCATTATTTGTAACAAAATACTATTCTATTTTGTATTAAATCCTTTTAGCCTTAGCAGTTCTACATCTCATTTTTCAGTGTTTATATTTATCCCTTAGCCTACATTGGCGCTGTACATAATATTTCACTACTAGTTCTTTCCTTTGGGGGTTGGTTAGACCCTTTATTTGTATTTAGCTCAAGGGATTGTCTCAGCGCTTGGCTACTACACCATATTTTCTGCACATGCGCTATGTGTCATGCATTTGTTAGTGATCCCTAGACTATTGGCTGAGTGATAAAAAATAACTTTGGTAATAGGAGCACAAAATTGTAATCTAGGCCTAATTTTGAAAAACTTACTTTTAGATACATGAAGAAAAAAAACTTGTAAAATTAGGGCACAGTTATATTTTATATTATAGTAAAAAAAAACATTTTGTAATTAGAACCAGTTGTAATTTGGGTTATATGTTCCATTAAAATATCATTTCAATCTTTATTACACCTAACATAAAGATGACACTGTAAACTAATAGTGTTGAGAGGGTTCTTATTAGTTGATATCCCATGAACTAGTTGTGTTAGATTCAAAATCAAAACAACTTTAATTTCAGATTTTGCATTGCAAAATATATATACATTTTTTTATATGTTTAATTACCTTGTTCATATGCAATTTTTGTTTAATGTGCCTTTAAGAAAAAAAAAGACTTTTTAGTGTGTGTGGAATTGTATCTCTACCAATAAAACTGTGGTGTCGTTTGTCACATTATGTAAACTAATGACACTGCAATTTCCTATTGATTTTTACCTCACACAATAAACAAATAAATATACCAATAATATAGAAACACAAGAAACTTAAACTGTTGTTATCAGGTAATAAAAAAAAGAGCACAGTTCATGCCCAGAGGGTACAGTGATTGAGAGGTGACAACTTGAAAAAGTGCTGATTAGAAAATTGCTGTGAATGGTTTACAGTGATCTGTTTATTACCTCCTTAGTTTATATCTAGGGTGCCCAAGCTGTTCAAATAAGGGACCACACTGGATATTTGGTCTTTTCATTGTCAGTGAAAACATAACAGAGACTTATATATAAATATACTTCTAATGAGCTATTTATTAGCAAGATAAGCAGTTATAAACCATACATGTACACAAAGATCTAGAAACATAATCACTGGATCCATACAAAAAGTTTAGGAATAAGACAGTTGAGAATTATGGGAAAAGGTCACAAGATGTGAGTAGTATCCAGGCCTGCCCTGTGGATAGGGCGAGGGGGGCACCCGCCCAGGGCCCCGCACCTTGGGGGGCCTGCACGCACATGGGTGAGAGTATGAGAAGGTGCCATTTATATACTGTATTTAGTTTAAGAAGAAATATTTATGGTATCAGGAGGTGTAATATATACTGGTATTCTTTATAAAGGTAAAACTGAATATTGGGACGGGGTGAGCCAGACAGGGGGCAGGGCATACAGGGGGAGGCGAATAAGAGTTCTGGGATGTGGGGTCCCGTAAATTTGTCTTGCCCAGGGCCCTGCAAATGCTAAAGGTGTCCCTGGTAGTATCCATTCTATTGTAGTTATACCCAGCAGTTTAGCGTCCCTTTAATTATACATAATTGAAAGAACATAAAATAATAATAAAATGTTCTGATTTGTTAAAACATTTTATGATAAAATTAAAGCTGGATGATTACTATGTTTTAACCCATGGAAAGACTGGCCAAAATGCCCCAAACTACTTAAACCAGCCACATTCTAGACAATAATTCCTTAGAGTAATGATCACACTCATTTCCAGATAGCACTAAACATGCCCACAAATATAACAACTAAAAAATAATTGCATTAAAAGAATGTAAATTTGTTTTAAAAATGTTGAGACTTGACTGGTTATTTTATAGAAACACAATAGAACTATCTTGTAATTACAAAGTATTTACTGTCCTGTTAAGATTAATCTAAATATTACAATCACTTTTGTAACAACCAATAAAAAAGATAATCACAAATAATTCATGCAGCTTAAAGGGATAAAATACCCATATCTGATTGCACAATAGAACATTCCAAATATATCTAAAAGCATTAAAGGGACATAATACTCATATGCTAAATCACTTGAAACTGATGCAGCATAACTGTAAAAAGTTGACAGGAAAATATCACCTGAGCATCTCTATGTAAAAAAGGAAGATATTTTACCTCACAATCTCCTCAGCTCAGCAGAGTAAGTTCTGTATAAAAAAGTAATACTTCACCTGCTCCCAGCAGCAGGTAAAAATAAAAATAAAAATGAAGAAATGAACAGCAGCCAATCAGCATCAGCAGTGCTGAGGTCATGAACTCTTACTGTGATCTCATGAGATTTCACTTAACTTTCATGAGATTTCATAGTAAGCTTCCTTTACCTGATTGGTGAAATAATATGAGAGTTCACGAGGCTCATCCTTTCAGCTGTCCTAGGACAGACACACTAAAATGCTGCTTAGAAATCCTTTACAATGGGAGGTGGCTACTGAGGAACTTTTGAGGTAAAATATCTTTCTTTTTTACATAGAGATGTTCAGGAGATATTTTCTAGTCAGCTTTTTACAGCTATGCTGCATCACTTTCAAGTGTTTAAACATTTGGGTATTATGGCCCTTTAATATAGTTCACAAACACAGGTGCTTCAGCTAAAGCTATTGCTGCTAGAGTGACATCTTTTAACGTGCACACAATTTGCAGCTGATGGTTGCATGTTGCCTACACATGCAAACTATAAAGAGTGAATGGGTTACAAAAGGAGGGGCCTTATCTTTACTACCTATTCCAAAACATTTTTAACTCCCTCTTCTCCCTCCTTTACTGATCTCCTTGCAGAGCACTGCACAACTAAAGAAGCACTACCCAGTAAATTCAGGAGAGCTGGCACCTTCTGAGGTTTGTGGAGTGATACAGTAATAAATGGGACTACAAACCAATCCTAGCACCCCCTTAGGGCAACCAGTGCTCCTTTCCTCTAGAGCAATGGTTTTCAAATCTGTCCACAGGCCTCCCCAACAGGCCAGGTTTTCAGGATTATCTTGGGTGAGAGCAGGAAAAATAACCATGTTTACTAATCAGCTGATTATTTCACATGTGTTCCTTTTCAGATATTCTCAAAATATGGCCCATTAGGGAGACCTGAGAACAGGTTTGAATCCATTGCCCTAGAGCAGGGATCAGCTACCTTGGCACCCCAGATGTTTTGGAACTCCATTTTCCATGATGCTGAGACACTATTTAGGCTGTCTGAGTATCATGGGAAATGTAGTTCCAAAACATCTGGGGTGCCAAGGTTGCTGACCCCTGCCCTAGAGCACTGAATCAGGCCAGGGAGGCATTGCAGACAGAAGACACAAACTTACAAAGAAAAACTGTCTCGTCAAATATTGCAGGTAATTAATCATTACTTTACTCACATTTTTCAATTAAAATGAAGAATTGTCCAAAAGTAGATATAGACAAATAGAGAATCCTGACAATACCAATAGATTTTAAGCAACACTGAAAAATAGCATATATATTAACTTTTAAGGGGCATAAAAGTGCAACAAGTAAATGCTCTAATTTGCTATACGCACACAATTGTGCAATATTAAAATGCTCTATTTGATTAACCCCTGCAATGAGGTTAAACACATAGATAAAATCAGTTCCTAAGCAGCAATACACTACTGGAACCTAGCTAAATGCATATGGTGAGCTAATGACAAGTGTGTAGCAACCAATACCAGCTAGCTCCCAGCAGTGCTTTTTAACAAAGGATAGCAAGATAATGTAAATTTGATATTAGAAGTAAATTAAAATGAAATCTTCTATCTGAATCATTTTAAGTTTTTTTTTACTTTCATATCCATATAAATTAAATTCCTGAATAAGAATAAGAACATATCGACAATATATCAGCATCATTAAATCAATTATCTAGCCACCTGTTAAGTCAGGTTTAAAGGGACAGTCTACTCCAGAATTGTTATTGTTTAAAAATATAGATAATCCCTTTATTACCCATTCCGTAGTTTTGCATAACCAACACATTTATATTAATATATTTTTTACCTCTGTGATTACCTTGTATCTAAGCCTCTGCAGACTGCCCCCTTATATCAGTTTTTTTGACAGACTTGTATTTTAGCCATTCAGTGCTGACTCATAAATTACTCCACAAGAGTGAGCACAATGGTATCTATATGACACACATGAACTAGCACTGCCTAACTGTGAAAAACTGCCAAAAGAGATAAGAGGTGGCTTTCAAGGGCTTAGAAATTAGCATATGAGTCTACCTAAGTTTAGCCTTCAACAAAATACCTAAAGAACAAAGCAAATTTGATGATTTACGTAAATTGGAAAGTTGTTTAAAATTGTATGTCCGATCTGAACCATGAAAGTTTCATTTTTTATTTTTTTTATTTTTTTTCATGCAAAAAAGGTTTTTTTGTTTTTTTTTTAAACTCTTTTTATTGAGGGCATAACAGTGTTTTCACAATCAGCACATAGTACAGTCATTATATCAAACATTCACATCATAACTGATTGACCAAATTGTCCATAACAATATTACAGTCCTCATTTTTCTTCCCCTTTTCCTTGACATGATGGGTCACTTTTGGGCCCATGAAACAATGTTGAGTTGTATCCAGGGGTTAAAAAAAACCAAGATAAGCTAAACATAACAAAATGCATCTTAGGAGATAGCAGCTTTGTGAAAACAGGGTTAGGAAAAACAAAAAAACAAAAAGGGTGCCGTAAACCATAACTGATCACAAAGGTGGCATATACAATAATACAGTACAATATCATTAGATATAGCACAATTATGCAGATGAAATTGAAAATTAGACCTCCATATTTGTTTCAACTAACAAGTCTTGTTGATATATTAAGAGGGTTTAGCGCAGGAAAGCGCCATCATCCCAATGATTAACGCTTGGGTATTATACATGTTTAACAAGCGGTTATTTTCATATAAACTGGGATGTAATTTGCTACCTAAGAAAGATAAAAATGTTAGGCACTTGGCCGCTGTCTCGGCCTCAGGCAGCTAAGCCAGCGCCCATATGTTAGTTGACTTTAGGGGTTACCTACATATAAGGACTTATTAATATTTATAGGTAGGTGTTAGTAAGGAAGGCTAGTATTCGTTGTTCCACTAGCATAGTTAGGCTTTGGAAATCTCCCACATATAGGTAGAACATGACATCAGTTTCTATGGCTTCATGGTTCTGAAGTCCTACGTCCCCTTGGTATTGTATATTATGTATGGGTTACATATGGGATGTGGGATTAGGTAATTTTAGATATCTAATATGGGGGGGAGAGACCATCTAAGAGTGAATTACAAATAAACATGTGAACAATATACTCAACTATAGCTATCAGAGCGTGTGCTTCTAGCAAAGGTAATGCAAATTATAACAAAGGATAGCAAGATAATGTAAATTTGATATTAGAAGTAAATTAAAATGAAATCTTCTATCTGAATCATTTTAAGTTTTTTTTTACTTTCATATCCATATAAATTAAATTCCTGAATAAGAATAAGAACATATCGACAATATATCAGCATCATTAAATCAATTATCTAGCCACCTGTTAAGTCAGGTTTAAAGGGACAGTCTACTCCAGAATTGTTATTGTTTAAAAATATAGATAATCCCTTTATTACCCATTCCGTAGTTTTGCATAACCAACACATTTATATTAATATACTTTTTACCTCTGTGATTACCTTGTATCTAAGCCTCTGCAGACTGCCCCCTTATATCAGTTTTTTTGACAGACTTGTATTTTAGCCATTCAGTGCTGACTCATAAATTACTCCACAAGAGTGAGCACAATGGTATCTATATGACACACATGAACTAGCACTGCCTAACTGTGAAAAACTGCCAAAAGAGATAAGAGGTGGCTTTCAAGGGCTTAGAAATTAGCATATGAGTCTACCTAAGTTTAGCCTTCAACAAAATACCTAAAGAACAAAGCAAATTTGATGATTTACGTACATTGGAAAGTTGTTTAAAATTGTATGTCCGATCTGAACCATGAAAGTTTCATTTTTTATTTTTTTTATTTTTTTTCATGCAAAAAAGGTTTTTTTGTTTTTTTTTAAACTCTTTTTATTGAGGGCATAACAGTGTTTTCACAATCAGCACATAGTACAGTCATTATATCAAACATTCACATCATAACTGATTGACCAAATTGTCCATAACAATATTACAGTCCTCATTTTTCTTCCCCTTTTCCTTGACATGATGGGTCACTTTTGGGCCCATGAAACAATGTTGAGTTGTATCCAGGGGTTAAAAAAAACCAAGATAAGCTAAACATAACAAAATGCATCTTAGGAGATAGCAGCTTTGTGAAAACAGGGTTAGGAAAAACAAAAAAAACAAAAAGGGTGCCGTAAACCATAACTGATCACAAAGGTGGCATATACAATAATACAGTACAATATCATTAGATATAGCACAATTATGCAGATGAAATTGAAAATTAGACCTCCATATTTGTTTCAACTAACAAGTCTTGTTGATATATTAAGAGGGTTTAGCGCAGGAAAGCGCCATCATCCCAATGATTAACGCTTGGGTATTATACATGTTTAACAAGCGGTTATTTTCATATAAACTGGGATGTAATTTGCTACCTAAGAAAGATAAAAATGTTAGGCACTTGGCCGCTGTCTCGGCCTCAGGCAGCTAAGCCAGCGCCCATATGTTAGTTGACTTTAGGGGTTACCTACATATAAGGACTTATTAATATTTATAGGTAGGTGTTAGTAAGGAAGGCTAGTATTCGTTGTTCCACTAGCATAGTTAGGCTTTGGAAATCTCCCACATATAGGTAGAACATGACATCAGTTTCTATGGCTTCATGGTTATGAAGTCCTACGTCCCCTTGGTATTGTATATTATGTATGGGTTACATATGGGATGTGGGATTAGGTAATTTTAGATATCTAATATGGGGGGGAGAGACCATCTAAGAGTGAATTACAAATAAACATGTGAACAATATACTCAACTATAGCTATCAGAGCGTGTGCTTCTAGCAAAGGTAATGCAAATTATACTGGTATATCAGCGTGATTCAAACCTTTATTGATACAAGGCTAGGTCCACTATAATGATAGCTGTAAGAGTTCATTTCAGCTATAACATGCTTGCCAGTGCTTGCTATATAAGACATTATGTTGTGGTACCATGGGGCTCCCTTATTGTCCGTCAGGCAGTTGTAAATTCCTCCACTCCAGCTGCATGAGTAATCAACAGGGTCCAGCCGCAAAGATGGCGTCTGAGCAAAAGCCGGTTTGGAATGGCGGCGTACAAGTTTTTTACTCTTGGTCGTCTCGTTCGTAGCAAACATGTTATCGGGCTGGGAGGCCATGGAACCACCAGGTGTTGTGTTGTCGACCAGCTTGCACAATGCGTCTGTTATGTCTGTTGATGCCGCTGTGGCTTCACGCAAGCTAGGCGGCTGGATCGCCATATACACATGTGAGTCCTGCCCTGATCTCGGCCCCACAAGGCCCCTTCCATTCAATACGGGATGTTCAGGAGCCCTCCTTATGTTGCAATCGGCCAGTTTCTGCACGTCCGCTTCAGCAATTTTCAGGCCCCCTGGCTGCAGTTGTATAGCTGTTGCGACAGACTTGTCCTGTGGGTCCGGTATGTGGCCGGGAGTCGGGTCCGTTGCTCGAGATCTCTTCTGCTGAGAAGGTAAACCAGCCGTATATGGAGAGGTATTATCACTCACATAAGCGCCGGGTTCTGCCGGTCTTTTAGGCGTCTCCGATATTGCGCCTCTGCAGGTAAAGAAGCCTATTAGATTGTCATAAGGGGCTTTTTCCATCATGCGATGCAGCAGGCATTCTATTTTTGAAAATTGCTGATCATGACGATCCTGTAAATTGTGTTCTCCTGAAAAAGCCATTATTTGCTATGTTAGGTTTTATGCTTAGGATGAAGAGGTGTACTTTGTAGAGTACTGCGTAGCAGCCAGTTATGGCAAAAACCTCGGTAATCCGAGGGGGAAGCGCTGCCTATTGTGAGCTGCCGCTCTAGGCCTCTATTGTCCGATTCTGGGCTCTGATGTCAATAACACAGCTCAGATGGTTAAGTAAAGTTTCCCACAGATGAGAGCTGTGGGTTATTATATAATCTGATATATAATTGCTGTATAATCGGCAGATTCTCAGTGTTTCTATCAGAGCTCAAGAAGATGCGACCATCCAGGATCGCTGCTTGGACACGCCCCCCCATGAAAGTTTCATTTTGACTAGACTGCCCCTTTAAAAATGTATATCTTTATGCTTTACTGCTGTAAATATTTCTCAAATGTCAACTTTACCATGACATTATTTTATCACAGAGGTTTAAGGAACAATCAAGTAAAAACACACTTTCCATTATCAAACTTTTATATACACACTTTCTGGGGAACAAAATCCAACCGAGCATATTCACGCTCACAGGGTATATGTATACTAGTCTGGGATTGGCTGATGTCTGTCACATGATACAGGGACCAGAAAATGAGAGAAAAAATAAATTTGTCAAAAATAAATAAATCTACTACTTATTTGAAATTCAGAGTAGGTTTTATTGCATTATCTTTTTATTATGCACTTGTTAATTATGCAATTCTACTGCACAGTGGCATCGCTACAGGGGGGCAAGGGGGGCATTTGCCCCCCTTTGAATATGGCTTGCCCCCTCGTGTGCCCCCCACAGCCGCAAGCCCCGGCGCTTGCATAATGCTTGCTGGAGTACTGTGTGAACTGATAGATTATTTTTTAAAATTGTTTTACTCAAGGGCCTGGGGTTTTTTATTTTGATAATAATGAGTCTGAGAGTGATATAATATGCGCAACAGCAGCGCACCTCCCCGTATTTAGTTGGAGTTGTAGCACCACGTTGTTGGAGACGCAGCACCACGGCATGCATGCTGGTACTATTTGCTCTGCCTCCTCCTCCAGTTCCAGCCAGGTCACATCCTACACAGGTAGCACAAGGAACATGACCGCCGGAGACTGGAAAGGAGGAGGGAGGAGCCAGCCAGTGGTGCTGTGTACAGGAGAGAAGACAGCGCAGGAAGGAGCAGCAACACCAGCAGGCACTGGCTGTCTGTCTTGCACTCAGTGGACTGGCAGTCTGGCAGCAAAGTAAAGACAAGGTGACAAGTCAGTCAATTTCAAGATCTGATCCTGGGGTAACGGTAAGTCACTGTCACTTCAGTCTTCACAAGTTCCAACACGGCTCACTGTTAGTGACTGTGAACACTGTGCCTGGCTTAATAATAAAAGGTCTTACAACAACCATACTTAGTATTATGATTGATTGATACTTGACACGGCTCACTGTTAGTGACTGAGAATACTGTGCCTGGCTTATTTATTTATATTAAAGATATGTTGATCCTTTTCTTGAGATTCTGTTAATTATAAATTATATATGGGAATATTTTCAGTTTTGTAAAACAATATTACAACTGTACACGTTTATCTACGCACACAAGTCCCCCTACTTGGGCCATATGCACAGATGGTAGTAGTGGGTACTATCACCCTGTCTCCCTGCAGTTATTTCAGTGTCAAGTTCCTTCCTCCTGCATAATATGTGAATGATGGACTGTGGATACAGGGCAGCACAACATTCCTTCACTCTGTTGCTGCTTCAGCTAGACCTCTGTCCTAAAGAAGCTATATTAACTCCTTGACTGCCAGATACTTGCCTACAGTCCAGTGAGTGATACACTGTATATATATATATATATATATATACAGTATATATATATATAATATTTTATCCACATCACTATACAGTGCAACATATGTCAAGCCCCTCGGCATCATTATATGGTAGAGTGCAGTGTACTCATATTTATATATATATATATATATATATATATATATATATATATATATATATATATATCTCGGCCAAATAACACACACTGCTGTCACACATAAACACACATTTGTGAATTATTTAGTATTATATAGTGGCAAAAATTATTAGTGCCCCCCCAGTTTTGACTGTGGTATCTTATGTGCCCCCCCCTATATATTGTTGCTAGAGTCGCAACTGCTACTGCATTGAGTGGTCATTTAAGTTCTTGAGTAAGCTAGGGTCAAATAAGTCCAGGGGGTGGTCTCTGGGTGGAGCTATGTGTTTCTGAACAAGCGTTTGTGGTCTCCTGTTTAACTTTCTGAATCTAGGTTCTAACTAGGGGGAGGAGGATACCGATTACCGACATGACACCCAAAGCTGGGACCATTCTGTGTAATGTACTATCTGAAAATGATCAAATAAGAACTGATATTTTATGCAACCTAATTGTATTCTAGATTTAACAGTGTTAAACTTCTAAATGTTTCATTATAAAGATATATCTGTTATTAGATTAATGTCTATATGGATTATTAATATATTTAATTTCAATATTTTTATCTAGCCTCTCAGAAATCTGGCAGAAACACACTTTTCCCATTAGTGTCATGTCCAAAAAAACAGCAATAACTTTACATCATGTTTATTAATTTATTATCAACTTTTAATTACAGTTAAATACCCAAGCTACTTTCACAGATTAATCTACAGCAGTTAGGAAATCATAATTTATCAGATTAAAAATGTGCAAATATTTTTTTTATTTTGATTACATTTTTTTACAATTTTATGTCATTTATTAATTATAAGTTTAAGGTTGTATTTGTTTTTGCAATTTCTTTAATATATATATATATATATAAGAAATAAATTTAATGTTTAATTAATCCTGTTTTTCCTTTACATCATAGAAAGAAGGGCGAGCAACAACTCTTTTCAACAAAGCTTTTAGTTTGTTCTTCTCCTTCAAACATGAGTTTGTTTGACCAGGTTGATCTGACATGTAGTTATTCTGTTTACACAATTAAATCAACACTCTCTTAAACACCACTTTCTAAAGATGAATACTCAATACCCTTTTATCTGCGTAGCATCTATATAATAAATGATGAAATACAATAGTTATGAAAGCATGAAGGACATTGTTCAACATAATTTGTGCAGAGTACTCATGGCGGGTGACACATTAAATTGTAATACAGTATATTTTATGTTAATTGTTATATTTTAGAAAAAAGGCTGTATTTATCAGCTGTATATGAGCCTCACTTAATGACCTTGAGTCAGTGGTTGTATAAATTGGTCTTTAATTAATGATCTGTGCCGTTGCGTATGAATTAGACTGAAATACAGTATCTCACAAAAGTGAGTACACCCCTCACACTTTTGTAAATATTTTATTATATCTTTTCATGTGACAACACTGAAGAAATGATACTTTGCTACAATGTAAAGTAGTGAGCGTACAGCCTGTATAACAGTGCAAATTTGCTGTCCCATCAAAATAACTCAACACACAGCCATTAATGTCTAAACCGTTGGCAAAAAAAGTGGTAATGTCCAAAATTGGGCTCAAAGTGTCAATATTTTGTGTGGCCACCATTATTTTCCAGCACTGCCTTAACCCTCTTGGGCATGGAGTTCACCAGAGCTTCACAGGTTGCCAATGGAGTCCTCTTCCACTCTTCCATGACAACATCACGGAGCTGGTGGATGTTAGAGACCTTGCGCTCCCCCACCTTCCATTTGAGGGTGCCCTACAGATGCTCAATACGGTTTAGGTCTGGAGACATGCTTGGCCAGTCCATCGCCTGTGAAACCGCTGTATGGTCTTGCCCACTATGCTGCAGCTCAGTTTCAGGGTCTTGGAAATCTTCTTATAGCCTATGCCATCTTTATGTAGAGCAGCAATTCTTTGTTTCAGATCCTCAGAGAGTTCTTTGCCATGAGGTCCCATGTTGAACTTCCAGTGACCAGTATGAGAGCGACAACATCAAATTTAACACAAATGCTCCCCATTCACACCTGAGACCTTGTAACACTAACAAGTCACATGACACCGGGGAGGGAAAATTGCTAATTGGGCCCAATTTGGACATTTCCACTTAGGGGTGTACTCACTTTTGTTGCAATAGGTTTAAACATTAATGGCTGTGTGATGAGTTATTTTGAGGGGACAGCAAATTTACACTGTTATAAATATAAATATAAATATTTACAAAAATGTGAGGTGTGTACTCACTTTTGTGAGATACTGTATATCAGAAAAAAGCTATGCTACCCCTCTGATGAAGCGTCATGTGAAACACGACATAGAAACAGATTGTGATGACAAATAAGGACCATATTTCCTAAAAGTATAAACTTATCTAGTTCATAAGATAGCCTTATGCTTATCTCGGGCATTCTTAAAGTCCTCCAAGGTTTTTGTCATTACAACTTCTTGTGGAAGTTTATTCCCTGTATCGATTACCCTTTCTGTAAAGAAGTGCTTCCTCAAAGTACTCCGGAATCTTGAACCCCTTGTTTTTGAATTTTTCTTTTTATGAAAAATACTCTCAGCCTCAGCCTTACTAAGCCCCTTAATATACTTGAAAGTGATTATCATATCACCTCTTTCCCTTCTCTCCTCTAAGCTATATATATTTAGGTCATTAGACCATGTACCATTTTGGGTAGCCCTCCTTTGCACAGATTACAGTTTATTTATATCCTTCTAGAGATATGGCCTCCAGAACTGCACACAATACTCAAGGTGAGGCTTAACTAAATGATCTGTAAAGTGGCATAAGAACCTTACTATTTCTACTGCTAATGCCTCTACCAATACAATCAAGCCGTCTACTAGCCTTACTTGTTAAAATACTACATTATTTACAACATTTTAAATCTGAAATAATAATTCCCAAGCCTCGTTCCTTATTTGTAACAGTCAGTAAAGTGTCATTGAGTCTGTAATTAACGTTTGATTTTTTTATTCCCTAAATGCATAATTTTGTACTTTGCAGTGTTAAACTTTAGATACCAGTCATTTATCCAATCCTTCAATTTTTGTATATCACTTCAGGGTATAATCCTATTTTTAACTTGCACTCTGCTTGTAATGTATCTACTTTAATATATACTACCTTTGTATGATATTTATTTAAGCTATAATGATATAAAAGAGGAATGAGGGAAACATGGATGGGGGGAGAGGGATATGATTTCTTTGATAGTTTAATTTTGGCTATATAATACGTGACGGTTCCTGGTTAACTCCACAATATCTTTGCACAATCAAAAACAAGATATTGGGGCCTATTTAACAAAGGTCTGTCGGACATGATCCGACAGTGCGGATCAGGCCCGACAGACCTTGCTGAATGCAGAGAGCAATACGCTCTCTGTATTCAGCATTGCACCAACGCCGCCCC
This sequence comes from Bombina bombina, assembly GCF_027579735.1. Taxonomy (NCBI): domain Eukaryota; kingdom Metazoa; phylum Chordata; class Amphibia; order Anura; family Bombinatoridae; genus Bombina; species Bombina bombina. The sequence continues at coordinate 1,053,878,494 of NC_069503.1, forward strand.
CTGCAGATTCGCAGCCAGTCGTCCGCCAGCAGGGGAGTGTCAATCAACTCGATTGTACTCGTACTCAATCGGGTTGAATTGCGGCGATGTCTGTCCACCTGCTCAGAGCAGGCGGACAGGTTATGGAGCAGCGGTCTTTAGAAGGCTCGCCAGAAACACGGGGCTTCAAGCTCTGTACAGAGCTTGATAGATATGCCCCATAAAATATACATAATTCCATCATGCTACCTCCGGATACTTTATTTTGGATACTTATAGCTTAAAATTTGATATATTCAATCATGATATCCAAAGTTTGATAATATGGGTTTCATTTATTAAACAGTGGATGCTGTTTCTGAGCCTGAAATGGAAGTTAAGATGCAGCGGTCATAAGACCGCTGCTTCTCAACCTCTCCTCCAACGATTGACTGTCGCTGCTATTGGCTGCCTGTGAGCAGGAGGCGGCATTGCACAAGCATTTCTGGTGAAATGCTTGTGCAATGATAAATGCGGACAGCTATAGCGAATCATGTCCACTTGGCGCTTGTTAAATCTAGCCCTTTGTGTCAACGTACAGCAGTGTAGTGTTTTTAACTTTTAGAGGCAGCGATCACATTTACAACAGATGTCTGGTTTTAATATTAGTGTAAATAATAGGTAAATTTTATTGTATATCCAATCAGCTGGAAAATATATATTTAGTTTGTGCCAACATGCATACCGTTTGTACCTATGACTTTACAGTTTTATCCTGATATATTTCAGATCAGTGTGCGTGTTAGTGTGGTATTTTTGGATTACATGGGTTATCAGTGGTTTGGGCTAAGGGAAATCCAGCAACACTTGGCTATCTGAAAAGAACAATGGGAAAAAGCTTAGCTCGAGGGGCTGTCCCTGATTTTAGTATTCAGCCAATAGAATAAAAGCATTCTCTATTGGCTGATTGGACTAAGAATACAAAAATCAATCAGTTGAAATGTAAGGGCACCGCTATATAAGGGAGATCCTCGCATTCAAGCTTCAGTGTGCAGTGGTGATCACATGAAGAGGACATTGAGAGGAAGATAAGAAGACAGATGGAAGAAGAGGAGCATCGCCATGGAAGAAGAAAGAAGAGCGCCACCGGAGCTGCCCACCTAAGGAGCTGGATTCAAGTTGGGGAGTACTAACTTTTGGGGGTTAGCTTTAGGGATTTTTTTTTTTAGGTTAGCGATTAAAAAAGAGCTATATCAATGATGCACTTTTCAGGGCATCTTTTTAGGTTAGGGTATTTACTTATTTGTTTTAAGCAAAAGCGCTGTATTACTGATACCCTTTTCAGGGGATCTTTTCTTTAGGATAGGATGTTTGCTTTTTGGGCTATTGGGCTATGTGGCAGTTTAGGGGTTATTAGAGTAGGAGGCTTGTTAGGATGAGGTTTAGCATGCACTATGGGTGTTTTTTTAGTTTGAGCACTCCATTGAAGTCTATGGGGGAGTATGTTACGATCGTGACTTCTCTAGATGGAGGTTTTGTGTGTGTCGGGTTGCACAAGGTGCAATTGTTTTGCTTACAACTCGTAGTACGAGCGCAACGCGATGCACACAAAAACCCTCTGTCTGGCAAAGTTAAGCAGGAGCGCAAAATAGTGCTCCACTCGTAAGCTAGCCCATAGTATGTTATTTTTGTATAACAGTCCCAACCATGTAAAAACAGGAGTCACATTGAATTTTTTTCCTCAGTCATAGGAACATTAAACCTATTCTTAAAACCTTAAGGGGAACTTCTACTATGCGTTTAACCCATTTCCAGGGGTTAAACACACATAGGTGGCCCCTGAACCACTTAACGACCTTTATCCCTTAAAGGGACATGAAAACCAAAATATTTATTTCATGATTCAGATAGAGAATATAATTTTAAACAACTTTCCAATTTACTTCTATTATTTAATTTGCTTTCTTCTCTTGTTATCCTTTGCTGAAAGGTTTATCTAGGAAAGCTCAGGAGCAGCAAATAATCTAGGTTCTAGCTGCTGATTGGTGGCTGCATATAAATACTGATTGCCATTGGCTCACCCATGTGTTCAGTTAGAAACCAGTAGTGCATTGCTTCTCCTGCAACAAAGCATAGCAAGAGAATGAAGCAAATTTGATAATAGAAGTAAACTGGAAAGTTGTCTAAAATTGTATGTTCTACCTAAATCATGAAAGAAAAAAAATTGGGTTGCATGTCCCTTTAACCCTTTGAGTGCTAAGCTGAATTTAATATTTTTCTGTTTTTTACTATTTTCAAAAAACATTTTTTTTTAACTTTTTTATTCCCCCCCAGATCCCCAATACTTATACCACTGTAAAGGTTAGACAATTACCTTTCCAATGGTGGGTCTTGGGGGTCTGTAGATGCTTAGATCCCTGAGATACGGGTTTCTAAGCAGCATGTCCCCTTTCCCATTAGCACTCAAGGGAGGACCAGCGCCGTACCCTGTATGGCTCTGATGTTCTGGGCTCTTTCTGCATCGATCTCCCTGCAGTCAATGCAGAAATAGTAGTGCAGGAGATTACCGATGGTAATCTCTACACTACAGCTAAACATACAGCTACATGATTAACCCCTTCAGAGACAGGAATTTCAGAAGTATGGTGCACAGCTCCAAATAGTGGCTTAATTACCAAAAAGCAATGGCAAAGCCACGCATATCTGCTATTTCTGAACAAAGTGGATCCCCTGAGAAACTTCTACAACCATTTGTGTTATGACTAATAGTTGTGTGTGTAAATAATTTCAGTGAGAAACCCAATGTTTGTGAAAAAGTTATGCAGCGACACTGAGGCATGAAATATAATAAAATGGGCCTAAATCAATACCTCTCATTTTCTACTAAAAAAATATATATAGTTTTTTTTTCTGAAATTCCTGATCCTTAAAGTGAAAGTAAATCCTAGCATTTTACAAACGCTAGGATTGACTTTTGAAACAAATAAAGGGGACTTTCATTCATGAAGTATAAGATATTTCATGTAGAAAGCTCCTTTATTTGTTTTAACTGATCAGCGTTTTCAACTGCTAAAGCAGCCCATGGCTAAAAATTTTTTTGCTAAGAGGTGACATTTTCTCCTCTTAGCAAATAGCCGTGTGGTAAATCCGGCTCCCATGAGCAGTGGCATGAGCAGTGGGCAGGACATGCAAATGAAAACATATACAGGCCCATTTATCAAGCTCCGTACGGAGCTTGAAGGGCCGTGTTTCTGGCGAGTCTTCAGACTCGCCAGAAACACAATTTATGAAGCAGCGGTTTAAAGACCGCTGCTCCATAACCCTGTCCGCCTGCTCTGAGCAGGCGGACAGGAATAGCCGGAAATCAAGCCGATCGAATACGATCGGAGTCAGCAGGGGGCGGCGTTGCACCAGCAGCTCTTGTGAGCTGCTGGTGCAATGTTAAATGCGGAGAGCGTATTGCTCTCCGCATTTAGCGAGGTCTTGCGGACCTGATCTGCAGTGTCCGATCAGGTCTGCAAGACCTTTGATAAATTGGGGCCATAGTATGTTATTTCTGTACAACGGTATAGAGCACTGGTTTTCAAACCTGTCCCCAGGCCTCCCTAACGGGCTATATTTTGAGGCTATCTGAACTAGGTGAAATAATCAGCTGATTACTAAGGGGTCGATTTATGAAAGCCTTCGGCAGGCTTCGCACCCCTTACGATTGCAGATTCTCACAAGAGAACCTGCATTCGGTATTTAAGAAGCAGACCTGCTGCTTTCCTAACATTTTGCCACCTCTTAGTTGGCGAATTTCTATCTCCCCGGTCTCGTTCGACTGGAAGATTGACAGCTCCTGCCCGCGCATGATTGGCTGTGCGCGGGCAGAGGGCAGGATTGCCCGAGAGCGCAAAATAGCACTCGTGTGCAATTCTGAATTCCAGCAGCCAAATTCAGCCGCATATGTGCGTCCCTGTCCGCCGCAGTTTGATAAATCGACCCCTAAACATGGTCATTTTACCTGCTCTCATCCAAGGTAATCCTGAAAACCTGGCCTGTTGGGGAAGCCTGAGGACGGGTTTAAAAACCAGTGGTCTAGAGTATAAATACCCAACCAGTCAATCTTAAAAAAAACATATAAAGAATTCCATTTTTTTAAATGTGCTTTTCTTTTGCAAAAATGTAACAAACTTTCATATACAGATAAAAGAAATATACTGGGTGTTTCATAAGAGTACAATGAGTTATTTCAGGAGCACTTTGTGTGTTGCCAGTGAACAGAAACATGGGTATGTGGCATAAGAGGGCAAAGTAAATATATAAAATATAATTAAAGAGTATAAAAACTTGTATTTGCCTACAAAAAAGTACTGCAATGACACTGAAATACTGCCCTAGGAGATAAATTACTATATCTATCTATCTATCTATCTATCTATCTATCTATCTATCTCTATAAACAAACACACAATTAGATACTGAATATATTCCACATTCAGACAAGTCTTGAAACTTATGTGTTACCAAGTGTGGGTGGTTTTCTTTGTGTGGGTGCTTTCTTCAACAAAAGCAAAAGATGTGTTTAGCACATTTTGCTTCATGAACTTTGTTTGATGCAGTTTAAATGAAGGTGAACTTAAACTGTGATCTAAATGTTTATGAATTTAATTTTGCCTTTTTCTGTAGACAACATTCTGTACATATATATATATTATAGTGAAGTCTAAAATATACCATATGCATCCAAGCCATGTGACTAAAGCTATTCTGGCTCTAATAGAATAATGTACATAACATTTATTAAAATGTATAGAACTGCAATACAGGGCATGTTACATTCCTTATTTTAAACATGTATACATTTTAATAAATATGTTATGTATACAATTCTATTGGAGCTAGAATGGCTTTAGTCACATGGCGTGAACATAAGCAGTGACAAAACTAGAAGCTGGTTGTTCAGTGAGCCGAGTCTCTTTGAGACCTCTTCTATCACCACAAGAGAATTCTGCTCTACTTATGTCCAGTAAAGCCAATTGATGGGCACCGTTAGTTCATATTGTTTATAGGTATTTCAGTTGAAGAACATCACAGGCTACACAGGAATCTATATATTAATTAACAGTTCTTGGTTTGTTCTATCTAAAAGAGAATGTTTGAAAATGTATGAAGGTGTTTTTTTTTTTTTTAAATATGAATAGTCAATTGCTGAAGAGATTTACATTTTATTGGAGTTTTCCATATTGGTCAGGGAGCAGTTGTATTCACTTTCTGTTACTTTTAACTTTGTTTTTAGTTCATGATTTAGCCACAGCATTTAGTTTTAAATAGCTTCTAATTTTATTCTATAATGAACTTTGCTTCATTCTCTAGCTATCCTTTGCTGAAGGTGCAGCAATGAACAACTGAGAGATAGCCTACAGACTGGTGAGCCAATTACAAGAGAATATGTGGCATATGTATCAATCTGCGAGTGGACATTATACGAAGTAGCATATCATGTCCGCCGCACATCGAAAAATGCTGATTTGCACCAGCAGAATGCAGTTCTTGTAAACTGCTGGTGCAATGCCACCCCTGCAGATTCAAGGCCAATCGGCCGCTAGTAAGGGATGTCAATCAACCCGATCGGGTTGATTTCTGTCCGCGGCCTCAGAGCAGGCGGACAAGTTATGGAGCAGCGGTCTTTAGAAACAAGGGACATGATAAATATGCCCCTATATGTGAAGCCACCAATCGCCGGCTAGCTTCCGGTAGTGCATGGCAGCTTCTGAGCCTACCTATCTATGTATTTCAGAAAAGGCTACCAAGAGGACGAAGCAAATTAGATAACAGAATTAAATTGGAAAGTTGCTTATAATTGCCTGCTGTATGTGAATTGCAAAAGTGTAATTTTGACTTTACTGTTCCTTTAACTACTGGACTTTCATATACGTGACAGAAAGAGTGGCAAACCCAATCTCCTTTTTATATGATATAATTAAACACCAGGCAATTTATAAAAATGCTACATATTACACATTAACCTGCAAATCAGATGATATTGCAGACAGTGCTGTGACATAACAAAATCTACTGCAGTATGTAAATCTTTGCAAAACAACTTTCATTTATATATTGCTCATATTCTTAAAGGGATACTAAACCCAAATTTTTTTCTTTGATGATTCAGATAGAGCATGCAATTTTAAACAACTTTCTAATTTACTCCTATTATCCATTTTTCTTTGTTCTCTTGCTATCTTTATTTAAAAAGCAGTAATGTAAACCTTAACAGCCGGCCCATTTTTGGTTGAGAACCTGGGTTATGCTTGCTTATTGGTTTGCTAATTGTATCCACCAATAATCAAGTGCTATCCAGGGTGCTGAACCTAAAATGGTCTGGCTCCTAAGCTTTAATTTCCTACTTTTTAAATAAAGATAGCAAGAGAACGAAGAAAAATTGATAATAGGAGTACATTAGAAAAGTTGCTTGAAATTGCATGCTCTATCTGAATCATTACAGAAAGAAATTGGGTTTATATCCCTTTTAAATTAAATCAGAAATTACAGAGCTCATTTATTTTAAATAACTTTATTAAAACAACACTGAACAAAGTATACAACATAACTTACTTTCGTATGTAAAATGAATATAAATAATGTCATGTCAGTATTACATATGTTATGTCTAATATGGCAGGCACTCCTTGTATGCTAGTCTGCTCTGACACTGTCTAAGGAATGTATTGAATGAAAGTGAACTTGATACTTCAGGACAATAACACAAAAGGAAGTTTGCATAATTTAATCTTTAAAGGGACATAACAAAGAAAGAAAAAAATGAAAATACCTGTCTTTAGGTTTTAAGGGTGATGGTTTCACATTACAGGAAGATGTGTTGTCCTTTGCATGTTTGTTTTCAGGTGCCAGGTGTGGGCTTTTCATGGCTGGGGTGTCATGGAAGGTAGTATCCTTATTTGTTATGGGATTCCTTGGGTTCTAGGGGGAGACTTTTGCTGGGGAGACTTTGGAGTGTAGGACCCTAAGGAGTTGGTTTTGTGTTGGGTGCTAGGGGATAGTGTTATGTAAAGGGGGGCTTACTTATAATGGGGAATAATGGGGAGGGATGGTGTGAGGAATCAGAAGATACCTCACTATTAAAGGGACATGAATACCAATTAAAAAAAAACAGAATTTATGCTTACCTGATAAATTAATTTCTCTTACAGGTGTATTCAGTCCACGGATTCATCCTTACTTGTGGGATATTCTCATTCCCTACAGGAAGTGGCAAAGAGAGCACACAGCAAAGCTGTCCATATAGCTCCCCTCAGGCTCCGCCCCCCCAGTCATTCGACCGACGGTTAGGAGAAAAAGGAGAACCATAGGGTGCAGTGGTGACTGTAGTTATTGTAAATTAAATTTGAACCTGACTTAAATATCAGGGCGGGCCGTGGACTGAATACACCTGTAAGAGAAAGTAATTTATCAGGTAAGCATAAATTCTGTTTTCTCTTACTTGGTGTATTCAGTCCCCGGATTCATCCTTACTTGTGGGATACCAATACCAAAGCAATAGGACACGGATGAAGGGAGGGAACAAGTCAGGTAACCTAAACGGAAGGCACCACTGCTTGCAAAACCTTTCTCCCAAAAATAGCCTCCACAGAAGCAAAAGTATCGAATTTATAAAATTTGGTGAATGTATGCAGTGAAGACCAAGTCGCTGCCTTACAAATCTGATCAACAGAAGCCTCATTCTTGAAAGCCCATGTGGAAACCACAGCTCTGGTGGAATGAGCTGTAATTTGTTCAGGAGGCTGCTTACCAGCAGTCTCATAAGCCAATCGGATGATGCTTTTCAGCCAGAATGAAAGAGAGGTAGCAGTCGCTTTCTGACCTCTCCTCTTACCAGAATACACAACAAACAAGGATGATGTTTGTCTGAAATCTTTAGTTGCTTTTAAATAGAACTTTAAAGCATGAACCACATCAAGATTGTGCAACAGTCGTTCCTTCTTAGAAACTGGATTAGGACACAGAGAAGGAACAATGATTTCCTGGTTAATATTCTTACTAGAAACCACCTTTGGAAGGAAACCAGGTTTAGTACGCAAAACAACCTTATCTACATGGAATACCAGATAGGGTGAATCACACTGTAAAGCAGATAGTTCTGAAACTCTTCGAGCAGAAGAAATAGCTACTAAAAACAAAACTTTCCAAGATAATAATTTGATATCTATGGAATGCAAAGGTTCAAACGGAACCCCTTGAAGAACTGAAAGAACTAAATTTAGACTCCATGGAGGAGACACAGGTCTATAGACAGGTTTGATTCTAACTAAAGCCTGTGCAAACGCCTGAACGTCTGGTACAGCTGCTAAACGCTTGTGTAACAGAATAGACAGAGCAGATATCTGTCCCTTTAAGGAACTAGCTGACAGACCTTTCTCCAAACCTTCCTGGAGAAAAGACAATATCCTTGGAATCCTAACTTTACTCCACGAGTAACCCTTGGATTCACATCAACAAAGATATTTCCGCCATATCTTATGGTAAATTTTCCTGGTGACAGGCTTCCTGGCCTGTATCACAGTATCTATAACTGATTCAGAGAAACCCCGCTTAGCTAGGATTAAGCGTTCAATCTCCAAGCAGTCAGTTGCAGAGAAACTAGATTTGGATGCTTGAAAGGACCCTGGATTAGCAGATCCTGTCTCGCTGGCAGTTTCCATGGTGGGATCGATGACATGCCCACTAGGTCTGCATACCAAGTCCTGCGTGGCCACACAGGCGCTATCAGAATTACCAAAGCCTTCTCCTGTTTGATTCTGGCTATTAGCCGAGGAAGAAGAGGAAACGGTGGAAAGACATAAGCTAGACTGAATGACCAAGGCGCTATTAATGCATCTATCAATGCCGCCTTGGGATCCCTGGATCTGGATCCGTAAAGGGGAAGTTTGGTGTTCTGACGGGACGCCATCAGATCCAACTCTGGAATGCCCCAAAGCTGAGTTAGTTGGGCAAAAACCTCCGGGTGGAGTTCCCACTCCCCCGGATGGAAAGTCTGACTACTTAGAAAATCCGCCTCCCAGTTGTCTACTCCTGGGATGTGAATTGCAGATAGATGGCAGGAATGATCCTCCGCCCATTTGATAATCTTGGATACTTCCTTCATCGCTAGGGAACGCTTTGTTCCCCCCTGATGATTGATGTACGCCACAGTCGTGATGTTGTCCGACTGAAATCTGATGAATCTGGCCTCTGCTAGTTGAGGCCACGCCTGGAGCGTATTGAATATCGCTCTCAGCTCCAAAATGTTTATCGGAAGAAGAGATTCTTCCCGAGACCATAGTCCCTGAGCCTTCAGGGAGTTCCAGACCGCGCCCCAGCCTACCAGACTGGCATCGGTCGTAACAATGATCCACTCCGGTCTGCGGAAACTCATTCCCCGAGACAGGTGATCTTGAGACAACCACCAGAGAAGAGAGTCTCTGGTTGTTTGGTCCATTTGAATTTGCGGAGATAAATCTGCGTAATCTCCATTCCACTGTTTGAGCATGCACAGTTGCAGTGGTCTGAGATGGATTTGGGCGAAAGGAACTACGTCCATTGCCGCAACCATTAAACCAATTACTTCCATGCACTGAGCCACGGAAGGCCGAGGAATGGAATGAAGAACTCGGCAAGTATTCAACAGTTTTGACTTCCTGACCTCTGTCAGAAATATTTTCATATCTACCGAGTCTATTAATGTTCCCAGAAAGGGAACCCTTGTGAGCGGAGACAGAGAACTCTTTTCTACGTTCGCCTTCCACCCGTGAGACCTTAGAAAGGCCAGAACGATGTCTGTATGAGCCTTGGCTCTGTGAAAGGACGACGCCTGAATTAAAATGTAGTCTAGGTAAGGTGCTACTGCAATGCCCCGTGGTCTTAGAACCGCTAGAAGGGACCCTAGCACCTTTGTGAAAATTCTGGGAGCTGTGGCCAATCCGAAAGGAAGGGCCACAAACTGGTAATGTGTGTCCATAAAGGCGAACCTTAGGAACTGATGGTGATCTTTGTGGATAGGTATATGTAGGTACGCATCCTTTAGATCCACGGTAGTCATATATTGACCTTCCTGGATCATTGGCAAAATTGTCCGAATGGTTTCCATCTTGAAAGACGGAACTCTGAGGAATTTGTTTAGAATTTTTAGATCCAGGATTGGCCTGAAAGTTCCTTCCTTTTTGGGAACTACAAACAGGTTTGAGTAAAAGCCCAGTCCTTGTTCTGCAATTGGAACTGGGTGTATCACTCCCATTCTTAGTAGATCTTCTACACAGCAAAAGAACGCCTGTTTCTTTGTTTAGTCTGAAGACAAACGAGAAATGTGGAACCTTCCCCTTGGGGGAGAGTCCTTGAATTCTAGAAGATACCCTTGAGCAACTATTTCTAATGCCCAGGGAACCGGAACGTCTCTTGCCCAAGCCTGAGCAAAGAGAGAGAGTCTGCCCCCTACCAGATCCGGTCCCGGATCGGGGGCTACCCCTTCATGCTGTCTTGGTAGCAGGAGCAGGCTTCTTGGCCTGTTTACCCTTATTCCAGCCCTGCAAGGGTTTCCAGGATGCTTTAGGCTGGGAAGCGTTATCTTGCTTTGCAGCAGCAGAGGTTGCAGCAGGTCCGCTCCTGAAGTTGCGAAAGGAGCGAAAATTAGCCTTGTTTTTGGCCTTAAACGGCCTATCTTGTGGCAGGGCATGGCCCTTGCCCCCAGTGATATCTGAAATAATTTCTTTCAGCTCCGGGCCGAAAAGGGTTTTCCCCTTGAAGGGAATATTTAACAGTTTTGTTTTGGACGACACATCCGCCGACCATGATTTGAGCCAAAGCGCTCTTCGCACCATGATGGCAAAACCTGAGTTTTTCGCCGCTAGTTTAGCTAATTGGAGAGCGGCATCAGTGATAAAAGAATTAGCCAGCTTTAAAGCATGAATTCTATCCATGACCTCATCATATGAAGTCTCCCTCTGGAGCGACTCCTCCAGGGCCTCGAACCAAAAAGCCGCTGCAGTAGTTACCGGGATAATGCAGGCAATAGGTTGAAGCATAAAGCCTTGCTGAACAAACATTTTCTTCAGCAATCCTTCCAATTTTTTATCCATAGGATCTTTGAAAGCACAACTGTCCTCTATTGGTATAGTTGTACGCTTAGCCAGTGTTGAAACAGCCCCCTCTACCTTAGGGACCGCCTGCCACGCGTCCCGCCTAGGGTCGATTATGGGGAACATTTTCTTAAAGATAGGTGGGGGAACAAAGGGTACACCTGGTCTCTCCCACTCCTTAGTCACAATATCCGCCACCCTCTTTGGGATCGGAAATGCCTCCGTGTATACAGGGACCTCTAAATATCTGTCCATTTTACACAATTTTTCAGGGACCACCATGGGGTCACAATCATCCAGGGTAGCTAAAACCTCCTTAAGCAGGACGCGGAGGTGTTCCAGCTTAAACTTAAAGGCTAAGGAATCTGACTCTGCTTGCTGAGTAATTTTTCCTGCGTCAGAAATTTCTCCCTCAGACAGCCCTTCTCTACTCCTATCTCTGAGTTTTGTGAGGGCACTACAGATAAATTATCCAAAGCTTCAGATTGCTCATCCTCTGTATTTAAAACTGAGCTATCACGCTTTCTAGGAAAAACTGGCAGTTTGGATAAAAATGCTGCAAGTGAATTATCCATTACTGCTGCTAATTGCTGAAAAGTAATATTGGCCAATGCACTAGAGGGACTAGGCATCGCTTGCGCGGGCGTAACTGGTGTAGACACGTGGGGGGAGGAAGGAGGACTGTCCTCATTACCCTCCATTAAGGAATCATCTTGGGCAGCATTTTTAATTGTCACTGGATGATCTTTAAAATGCTTAGATGTTTGTGCACACTTTAAACATAAATGTAATGGGGGTATTGCCATGGCTTTTGAACATAAAGAACAAGGTCTATCTGAAGGCTCAGACATGTTTGACAGACTCAGACAACAATAAAATATTGAAAAAAATACTTTTTGAAAAAACGTTACTGTCTCTTTAAATAATAAAAGGCATACACTTTTTTACCAAATCATCAAAAAACATCCGATCGTAATGAAATTTTCACCACATGATCCTCATGCCTTGAAATGATTGCACACAAGTTTTGAAATCGTTTAACCCCTTAATGCCCAAACCGGAGCAAAATGAAGTAAATACCCAATTTAACCCACTACAGTACTATGCCACAGCCTTTGCTGTGGCTTTACCTTCCTTTAGGGTTATCTGCAGGTGAAAAATAAGCCTCCCTGAAGTCTTTCTGAACTCTAAAGGCTCTGCACATGAAGCTGCGTGGAGCTGTGTTGCAAATCAACTGCGCAATAGAGGCGCGAAAATGAGGCCCCTTCCTCTCTCACTCCAGAGTTATGGGGCCTTTCTGAGTCATAATAGCTGTCTTATTCAATGCCAGGCGTAAAAAATTCCCCAAAAGTGTTTCCAACGTTAAAAAACGCTTAATAAATAAAAGATTACCTTAATAAAGTAATCGATTTAGCCCATCACAGTGTCTGTCAGTATTAAAGCCCTTAACTGAAGCCATCATTCTATACTGTGTCTCAGAAAATGGCTTACCTTCCCTCATGGGGTTTCTGTCAGTCTTCTAGCACTACCAGGTCTTGTTAGAAAAAATGACTGATCATACCTTAAGCAGTATAAGCCTGCAAACTGTTCCCCCCAACTGAAGTTCTCCTGTACTCAACAGTCCTGCGTGGGAACAGCAATGGATCTTAGTTACAACATGCTAAAATCTTTTTCCTCTCAGCAGAAATCTTAATCACTTTCTGCCTCAGAGTAAATAGTACAAACCGGCACTATTTTAAAATAACAAACTCTTGATTGAAGAAATAAAAACTACAAATCTAACACCACATACTCTTTACCCTCCCGTGGAGATGCTACTTGTTAGAGCGGCAAAGAGAATGACTGGGGGGACGGAGCCTGAGGGGAGCTATATGGACAGCTTTGCTGTGTGCTCTCTTTGCCACTTCCTGTAGGGAATGAGAATATCCCACAAGTAAGGATGAATCCGTGGACTGAATACACCAAGTAAGAGAAAAAAAGATTCAAATTTACTTCTATTATTAAAGTTGCTTTGTTCTCTTGTTATTCAGTTGAAGAGATATCTAGATAGGTAGCGTGTACATTTACATTTTGTTAGGATATGTTACGACATGATCAAATGTGGGGGTCAAAGCATTAGATATCTATATAAACATAGATTTATGAATTAGACTTGTAAAATGGAGTATTCATTACTTGTCACGGGTAATAAGGCTCTTTTCACGATCCTTTGTCTATTTCTCTTAAAGTGTTTATCATATTGAGCTCTTAATGTAACCAATTGTTCAAGATGTGTCTTTTACTTTAAGAAAAACAGTAATTAGAAAAGGTTGGTTGAAAATTCAATATATAAACACCTACTTTTCATTGTGTAATTACGTCCATGACTAAGACATACACTGCCGAAACGCGTTAGTCTACAGTTATGCTGTTGGTCTTTTATGACCCATTGTATATTTTTGTTATTTTAATCTGATGTTCTCCTTTGAATATAAAATTCATATCACTTACATCATGCTTGGAGGTTCGCTGGTTTTTGTGGATGTTAAGGTAGGGTACACATGTCTGGAGCACTATATGACAGGAAATAGTGCTGCCATCTAGTGCTTTTGCTAATGTATAACATTGTTGCAAAACTGCTGCCTTATAGTGCTGCAAACACGTGCACACGCCTGAATATACCTACCTGCTTTTCAACAAAGGATAACAAGAAAACAAATACAATTTGGTAATAGAAGTAAATTGGAAAATTCTGGTGTTTTATGTCTCTTTAATGATACTGGTCTCTATAAAATATGCATGCATAAAATACCTTTTAATTAAATTATGTTTCGGAATTCTTGTAATGAATCAATATATCAACGTAGTGTAAAGTTCTATGGACACAATAACAAATTTTACTGCAGTCAAACTCCTGCCACCACTTGTTATGGGATTAGAATTGGTTTGTAACTTTTATTTTGTTAGCAAGTCTTGCATTTTTTTTGCAATACATTCTCTTATCACCTATGCTGAAGCAAGTTACAAAGAGACATGTAACAAATAATTGTGACGTTTGGAGTGTGCTGTTCCAATTCTCAGAATAGGAAAACCCCCCTGTTTTCACAGTTAAATTATAGGAAAAAGGGGGTAAAATAAATAATGTAATTATATTGCAATTTTGTTTATTTCTCATGATGAGACATTTAATATTACAATTTCAAAACTAATCAATGTCCCTTTAGCACGTATAGACACTAACATTTCTGTGAATGCTGGTAGTGTTGCGCTTTGGGAGTTTTTGTTGTTTACTGCCTGTGCCTGGATTTTGATTGCTAATGAGTTACAAGTGTTTGTGGCAGAAGTGATGGTATTTTACATCTATTTCACTAATAAATGCAACAGGATGGAGATCTTGCCTTTGGACATATTGCCAGAAGTGTTATAAACGCTCACTAAAAATGCTGTTGGTCTCTCCCCGCCCTCGTAACCTGCCAGTGACCGCGTGTTAATGCTTCTGGCATCTAGTTCAGCAGCTGCTTCTCATGCACTACAATATCAGAGAGAGAGACATGCAGAACAATTCTCTTACCTCGTTTTACAGTTATGCTGATTATCTCACACTCTATAATTTACTGATACACGGAGTATCTCTCACCCTGTGGCATTCTCCTGTAAACAATCTCTCAATCTCCTATGACACAAAAACCTTGCACACAATTCCCACTATCCTTTATTACCCATCATGTAACAATTAAAGGGACAGTCTACAATAGAAATGATATTGTTTTAAATGATAGATAATTACCCATTATCCACTTCTGCATAACCAACACAGTTATATTAATATACTTTTAACCTCTGTGATTACCTTGTATCTAAGCATCTTCTGACAACTCCCTGATCACATGACTTTTAATTTATTGGCTTGCATTTTAGCCAATTAGTGCTGTGATGTGCACAACTCACGGGCGTGAACACAATGTTATCTATATGGCTCACATGAACTTTCAGTCTCCTGTTGTGAAAAGCAAATAAAAAAACATGTGATAAGAGGCTGTCTGTAGTGGCTTAGAAACAGACAGAAATTTTGAGGTTTAAAGGGACATTATACACTCATTTTTTCTTTGCATAAATGTTTTGTAGATGATTTATTTATATAGCCCATTAAGTTTTTTTTTTTTAAAAATGTTTAGTTTTGCTTATTTTTAAGTAACATTGCTCTGATTTTCTCCTAACCAAGCCCCAAAGTTTTATGTGAATACCGTCAGCTACCTTCTCCAGCTTGCTCCTGTTTGTGTAAAGGGTCTTTTCATATGCAAAAGAAGGGGGAGGGGTGAGTGTCTTATTTACCACTTGCAGTGGGCTTTCCAGCTACCTTTTCAACAGAGCTAAACTGAGAGCTTCTAAGTAAGTTTTTAAACAGTTTTATACTGGATTTTTATATCAGTATCTGTGCATCTTATTCTTTATAGTAGTGTCTATTACATGCAGTTATATGAAAATGAGTGTATACTGTCCCTTTAAGTGTGATAAAGTATATTAATATAACAATGTTGGTTGTGCAAAGCTGGGGAATGGGTGGTAAAGGCATCATCTATCTTTTTAAACAATAACAATTTTAGTGTAGACTGTCCCTTTAATATCTTCCCATGCAGTGATTCTGAAAAAGCATTTGCCCCTCTGGAGAATGAACCCTAGAAAGGATCAGGGTTGAACTGGTAATAAAAAGCTGCAGTGGAAAAACTGAAGACCAGCTCTATTTTCCATTGAGTCAGAATGTGAACGCCCCATTTTTCTCAAGGGGATTACTAGGATACTCCTTTCCCCAATATTTTATTTCAGAATTCAGTTAAATTAGTTTATAAAAAAATAAAATAATAATATCAGACTGTTGTTATATAGGCGCCCTTCGACCCAATTACACCCATGACTCCCTTACACAGCGTGAAAATGGTTTTCCATAGCATGATCTGGAGAAGATACTCAAAGTAGTGTGTCACTGTCTCACAGTCTGACTTAACTAGAAACTAGAAACCAAAGGAGGGGCTACTAAATGATACATGTCTAGGAAGCAAAACTTACAAAGAAATACTTTGAGACATTAATACGTATAGGGAGGTAGGTGATATAGCTGCACCACATAACCAGCAGCATGACCTCCTTAAATTATAGTCAACCAGTTCATGCTGTTGTGGCCCACCAGGAAATCCCATGGTGTCCTGGTAGGCTAAACAAACCCTGAAAAAGACCTAAAACAAAACAAAAAACAAAAAAAAAAAGTTCCATGCTTCTTTCATTTAAAGGGATAGGAAAGTAAAAATTAAACTTGCATGATCCAGTTAGAGCATGTAATTTTAAGACATTTTTAAAATGTACTTCTATTTTCAAATGTGCTTTGTTCTCTTGGTATCCCTTGTTGAAAAAGAACACGCAGATATCCTACACTAGTGGGAGCTAGATGCTGATTGGTGCCTGCACACATTTGTCTCTTGTGATTGGCTAACTAGATGTGTTCAGTTAGCTGCCATTAGTGCAATGCTGTTCCTTCAGCAAAGGATAACAAGATAATGAAGCAAATTTGATAATAGAAGTAAATTGGAAAGTTGTTTAAAAATGATATTTTCTGTCCAAGACATCAAAGAAAATTTTGGGGATTCCTGCCCCTTTAAAGAGAAATAAATATGCAAAATTAAAATGCATTTTACTATTATTTGCAAGGCTAAAACACATTGTTAAAGTCAGCTCCAGTACAGCAATGTACTACTGGGAACTAGCTGCATTGCTGCTCCTAAGCTCATCTTGGTATTCTTTTCAATAAAAGATAGAAAAGTACACCTGATGATAGAAATACATTGAAAAGTATCTTAAAATTGCATTTTATATCTGAAAAATTAAAGTTTAATTTTAAATTTCCCATCTCATTAAATATATTTATATCTAACATGTCCCTTTAAGTTGTTTAATGAGTGTATGTATTTATTTTAAACTGAGATAAAGGCAGTTTCAGAGCCTGATGACAGATTAGAAAGTAGAATTTATTTGCATTGGCCATGTGATAACCAGATAGTCATGTGACCTCTCAGTAGAAAGTAACATGACCCTCTAAGTTGTAGAGAAGCTGGGTATACTTAGACTCTTAAAGGACCAGCCAACACAGTAGATTTGCATAATCAACAAATGCAAGATAACAAGACAATACAATAGCATTTACTCTGAATTTCAAATAAGTAGTAGATTTTTTTCTAACAAATTTAAGTTATGTATATTTCCACTCCCCCTGTACCATGTGATAGCAACCAGCTAAATGCATATACGTATAGTCAGTGAATTCTTGCACATGCTCAGTAAGAGCTGGTGACTCAAAAAGTGTAAATATAAAAGAATGTGCATTGTGCACATTTATTTTAATGGAAGTAAATTGGAAAGTTGTTTAAAATGACATGCTGTATCTGAATCATGAAAATTTAATTTGACCTGAGTGTCCCTTTAAAATCAAATTTCCAAAACTTTCCAGCTTGGGGCCCCATCCGATATGCAGTGTCGCCCGCAAAAGCCGGCAACGCCGTTTTTTGCGCGGGTTTGGTATCCAATATACAGTGCCGCATATAAATGCGGCACGTATATTTCACCTGTCGTTCACAATTTTTACTCCCATAGGCTAACATGGGACCGCGTCGTAAATCGGTATCCAATATCCAGTGCAAGGCCTTACGTGGCGAAAATGGAGAAATCTTACTCCATTTTCACCTCGCCATAAAATGCAGCCGTAGCAGGCCTTGTGCTGAGTATGGGAGCACCGTAACTCCCTAAAATGCCTGCAAAAAAAACCCTGACACCTAACGCATGCGCAATGTCTATCTACCTGTCAACCGCAATCCCCCACCGCAATAACTAATAAAGTATATTAACCCCTAAACCGCCATAGCCCACACCGCAATAAACCTATTCTATTATTAACCCCTAAACCGCCATAGCCCACATAGCCTATTAGATCTATTAACCCCTAATCTGCCGCCGCAAATGTCGCCACCACTATAATAAAGTGATTAACCCCAAAACCTAAGTCTAACCCTAACACCCCCCTAACTTAATTATTATTTAAATAAATCTAAATAATATTACTATTATTAACTAAAGTATTCCTATTTAAAACTAAATAGTTACCTATAAAATAAAGCCTAAGATAGCTACAATATAATTAATAATTACATTGTAGCTATTTTAGGATTTATTTTTATTTTACAGGCAACTTTGTAAATATTTTAACTAGGTACAATAGCTATTAAATAGTTAATAACTATTTAATCACTACCTAGTTAAAATAATTACAAGATTACCTGTAAAATAAATCCTAACCTAAGTTACAAATACACCTAACACTACACTATCATTAAATAAATTAAATTAATTAACTACAATTAGCTAAAATTAAATACAATTAAATAAACTAAACTAAAGTATCAAAAAAACCAAACACTAAATTACAGAGAAAAAAAAAATTACAAGAAGTATAAACTAATTACACCTAATCTAAGCCCCCTAATAAAATAAAAAGCCCCCCAAAATAATAAAATGCCCTACCCTATACTAAATGACAAATAGCCCTTAAAAGGGCCTTTTGCGGGGCATTGCCCCAAAGTAATCATCCTATCCGGGCAGAAGAGGACATCCAACCGGCAGAAGGCTTCATCTAAGCAGCATCTTCTATCTTCATCCATCCGACAAGGAGCGGCTCCATCTTGAAGACATCCGGCACGGAGCATCCTTCCAGCACGACGGACTAACGATGAATGACGGTTCCTTTAAATTACGTCATCCAAGATGGCGTCCCTCAAATTCCGATTGGCTGATAGGATTCTATCAGTCAATTGGAATTAAGGTAGGAAAAATCCGATTGGCTGATTTAATCAGCCAATAGAATGCGAGGTCAATTCTATTGGCTTATCCAATCAGCCAATCGGATTGAACTTCAATCCGATTGGCTGATTACATCAACCAATCGGATTTTTCCTACCTTAATTCCGATTGGCTGATAGAATCCTATCAGCCAATTGGAATTCGAGGGACGCCATCTTGGATGACGTTATTTAAAGGAACCGTCATTCGTCGTTAGTCCGTCGTGCTGGAAGGATGCTCCACGCCGGATGTCTTCAAGATGGAGCCGCTCCTCGTTGGATATATGAAGATAGAAGATGTCGCTTGGATGAAGCCTTCTGCCAGTCCGGATGTCCTCTTCTGCCCCATCGGATGAAGACTTCTGAACGGATCGGATGACCACTTGTGCCCGGCTGGGTGAAGACGGCTCAAGGTAGGGTAATCTTCAATGGGGTAGTGTTAGGTTTTTTAAAGGGGGGATTGGGTGGGTTTTAGAGTAGGGGTGAGTGGGTGGTGGGTTGTAATGTTGGGGGGGAATTGTAATTTTTTTTACAGGTAAAAGAGCTGAATACTTTGGGGCAATGCCCCACAAAAGGCCCTTTTAAGGGCTATTTGTAATTTAGTATAGGGTAGGGCATTTTATTACTTTGGGGGCTTTTTTATTTTATTAGGGGGCTGAGATTATGTGTAATTAGTTTAAACTTCTTGTAATTTTTTTTTCTATAATTTAGTGTTTGGTTTTTTTTGTACTTTAGTTTAGTTTATTTAATTGTATTTAATTTTAGCTAATTGTAGTTAATTAATTTAATTAATTGAATGATAGTGTAGTGTTAGGTGTAATTGTAACTTAGCTTAGGTTTTATTTTACAGGTAATTTTGTAATTATTTGAACTAGGTAACTATTAAATAGTTATTAACTATTTAATAGCTATTGTACCTAGTTAAAATAAATACAAAGTTGCCTGTAAAATAAAAATAAATCCTAAAATAGCTACAATGTAATTATTAATTATATTGTAGCTATCTTAGGGTTTATTTTATAGGTAAGTATTTAGTTTTAAATACGAATACTTTAGTTAATAATAGTAATATTATTTAGATTTAATCATATTTAAGTTAGGGGGGTGTTAGGGTTAGACTTAGGTTTAGGGGTTAATCACTTTATTATAGTGGCGGCGACGTTGGCAGCGGCAGATTAGGGGTTAATAGATTTAATAGGCTATGTGGGCTATGGCGGTTTAGGGGTTAATAATAGAATAGGTTTATTGCGGTGTGGGCTATGGTGGTTTAGGGGTTAATAATAGAATAGGTTTATTGCAGTGTGGGCTATGGCGGTTTAGGGGTTAATAATAGAATAGGTTTATTGTGGTGTGGGCTATGGCGGTTTAGGGGTTAATAATAGAATAGGTTTATTGTGGTGTGGGCTATGGAGGTTTAGGGGTTATTAATTTAGTTATTACTTGCGGTGTGGGCTATGGAGGTTTAGGGGTTATTAATTTAGTTATTACTTGCGGTGTGGGCTATGGCGGTTTAGGGGTTAATAATTAGGCTTATTGCGTTGTGGGGGGTTGTCGGTCTAGGGGTTAATACATTTATTATTAGGAGTTAGAGGGGGGATTGCGGATATAGGGGTATACGTGTCGGGCTTATTTTTGGGAGGCGTGTTAGACAGTTACGGCAGATTTACAATTTTAGTTTTCTTAGGCGCCGGCAGTTTCTAAAGTGCCGTAAGTCACTGGCGACTCCAGAAATTTGTACTTACGCTTATTTCTGGACATTGCTAGTTTATCCGACTTACGGCACTTTAGGAACTGCCAGCGGGGTATATGTAATACCCGATGTGCGAGGTGAAATTACGGGCGGCGCGGGTTCCCTCGCTTGTGCCAAAAACTACGGCGTATATCGGATCGCGCCCTTGGAGAGAAATCATCTAGCACAGGTACTGACCACATTGCATTTTCTAAACCTAGAAGTCACAGAGAGCTGTGAGCTGTCTCCTACAGAAAGTAAGAACGGTTTATGGAATACAGTATCTCACAGGGATGAGTTAGGTTAACAAGAGACCACCAGGCACTGATATAAATTAAATTGAAATATATTCACTTCAGTTTAACTTGTATTTGCTTCTAGTTTAGTATACAGTACTTTATTGTAAGTTGATGGTTTGAACAAACGTCACCATCATAAAAGTCACAGAAGGAAATTCTCTATCCAGCCTACTCTGTGAAACTGTGATAGCCATTCTACATAGCAAAAGTACAAAGTGCAATGCAATTTGTAAGAGATACACAGAAATACTAATAATAAAACTTAAAAGTACAGGATACTCCAAATTTTTCTTTTGTTATTAAGATAGAATTTAAAATGTTTGAAAACATTCTAATTTATTTCTATTATCAAATTTACATTGTTCCATTTGTTGAAAACCCAGTAGCTAGGTTCAGGAGAAGAATGCTTTTAAAAATGTTATACATTTGCAAGAATCTTAATGAAGCATATTTGATAATAGAAGGAATTTGAAAACTTTTTTTTTTTAAATTCATGGAAATGAATCATCAAAGAAAATGTTGAGGTTTTATGTCCATTTAAATGAAAAAAAAAAAACCTTTGGTCTAAAGCAAATTACGAAGCACAAAGTGTAAAATGTAGTTAAATCTTGTGAGGGATCTTGCAATATTGGAGGATAATTTTTGATCACATATAGAGCTTTAGAGAAAATAGCACTTAGATGTACTCAGACTTTAGTGGGGGGTACCCAGGCTGTGTGTATGATGGGGCTGCCTGTTTATACAGTTGCATATGTTTAATGTGTGACAAGGTCAGCTTATTCAGAAGTAAATACTAAAACTTACATGTTTACATATATGTATTATTATTATTATCAGAGAATGCTGCTCTACAGAACAAGCAGGAAAATGAGATTTATGTTGAAAGTTCATAACTAACAGATGTGGCTACTAAATGATGTAATGTTTGTGCTGTTTTATGTTGTATTACTGTTGATTTTGTTGTATTTACTTTAACCAGCACACCAGCTTTATACACAGACACAGGCTTTTGTGCAAGAGTTTACAATATAAACTCATTTTGATTTCAGTATTAAATGGTAATCTGGTAAATATTTTAGTTTTGAACAAATGCTCTTGTAAACTGAAAATAATCTTTTTTTAATGACAAAGAACAGTTACTTTTCATCTACATTTAAAAAACAGTAAAAGTTGGTTAAAGGGAAATAAAGACATTACAATAAAATGATATAATGAATTGGTAACAAATATAAATAAAGATTGTGTATTACAATGTTGTTATAATTTCATTAATTAAATTAATAGTTTTTTTTGGGGGGTTGCATTTTGTTTTAATGTTCATTTAATAAAATCCAGAGTACCAACTCCATTGCTGACAAAGCAGATGACATTACTCATATAGTGCATAGTGTTTGCGGGGTGTAAATGACTTCAGCACACATCCGGTCTGACCTCAAATATCTGTAGAGTTACGCACAGCAGGTATTTTGCCAACTAAACAAAAGTTCATTGGATTTATAAAAGATGAACAAGGAAGGTCCTGGTAACAGACATCAGAATGAAAAGAACATTATCCCATAGTAATGCAGTGAAATGAGTTTAATCACATTCAATTTAGAATCTGATTTAATAGATAATGAGTTTCTCTCTCCATATCTCTCTTCCTGAAACTTTTCCCCTCTCTCTGTATCTCTCTTCCTGAAACTTTTCCCCTCTCTCTGTATCTCTCTTCCTGAAACTTTTCCCCTCTCTCTGTATCTATTTTCCTGAAACTTTTCCCCTCTCTCTGTATCTCTCTTCCTGAAACTTTTCCCCTCTCTCTGTATCTCTCTTCCTCTCTCTCACTCCATATCTCCCTCTACATCTCTCTTTTTCTCATTCTCTCTCTCTCTCTCTTTATCTCTCTCTCTCTCTTATCTCTCTCTCTCTCTCTTTATCTCTCTCTCTTTATCTCTCTCTCTCTCTTTATCTCTCTCTCTTTATCTCTTTATCTCTCTCTTTGCTTCTCTCTCTTTCCCTTTTCTCTGTATCCCTTTCCCTCTCTATGTATCTCTTTCCCTCTCTCTGCGTATTTCTCTCTCTCCCTCTCACTCTGTGTCTCTCTCTCCCTCCCTCTGGCTGCACATATATGCCGCTTGACATTGGCTCACTTGATGCATTCAGCTAGCTCCCAGTAGTGCATTGCTGCTCCTTCAACAAAAGATACCAAAATAATGACGCAAATTTGATAAGGATATAGAAGTGAATTTGGAAGTTGTTTAAAGGTGTATGCTTTGTATGTAAATTGTGAAAAAAAAAAGTGCTGGGTTTCATGTCCCTTTAATAGCCAAGCTACATCCAGCATTTGCCAGATTTGGAGGAGTCACTCTTGGCTTTAGCCTGCAGACAACTAACAAATAATGTTAGTATAAAGTACATTGTTATGCAGTTGTTATAAAGCGAATTGGGAAAAGATATGTAGCAGGCTTAGCCTTGAGAAGTGAGTAGGGTGCATTTAAAATTCTCAGAAATACAAAAAAATTTTTTTTTTCCAAATGACATAAAAAGGTAGCAAAATTAATACAATGAAAGTATTTTGTAAAGTTGTTTTATATAAAAAATCTCACTGTGCTTACTACCCCTTTACATAGCTGTAAAACATTTTGCATGCAGATCTTTTGCAATTCAGCACTTCATTGCTAGCACATAGGATGCATCCAGTGCTTAGAGCATATGTTTATTTCAGAGGTGTATGCATAAAGACTACTACTCTTACTGTATGCTTGGCTGTACAAAAATATATTACAAAATCCAGTAAGTATGGTTATGTTTCTCAGAAGCTTTTTCTCAAAAGCAAAACCATTGCAATGTGTCTAAGTGAATCAGATTTACTATGTTGTGCAATTGAGATTCACTTTTAATATGCAAGTGCATGCAACAGGCAAGGAGCATTCCCTATAACTGACTCAATGTCAGCTAATCATAAAATACCCATTCGTCCATAATCACCTGTTATGAAAGAGGCGTTGTTATGTACCTGAGACCTGTCTCCATTGGATAGAATGAAGTATCAAAGAACAAAGGCTACATTGTTATATAATCTCAGCCAAGGAATACATTTACCTGGAACAATGTTTTTTTTGTTTATTTTATAAACTCCAGAACTATGTGAAGGTGCACCAGTTCTGAAATAATTATAACTCAGGAAAAAGAAACACTGTCTGTGCGTAATTTTGGGGGTTTTATTTTGTTAAATTATTAGTTCATGAGAGTTTTTAACAGCAAAATATATATTCAGCTAATCCTAGTAAGATCTTTCATAAATCTTGAATGTCTCTTGATATGATTCATATCCCTGTAGATAATGCCAGTGTTAAATTCAGTCAGATAATCTAAATATTGCTTGCAATTCTACAGGGAGTGCAGAATTATTAGGCAAGTTGTATTTTTGAGGATTAATTTTATTATTGAACAACAACCATGTTCTCAATGAACCCAAAAAACTCATTAATATCAAAGCTGAATATTTTTGGAAGTAGTTTTTAGTTTGTTTTTAGTTTTAGCTATTTTAGGGGGATATCTGTGTGTGCAGGTGACTATTACTGTGCATAATTAACAAAAAACAAATATATAACCATTTCAATTATTTATTTTTACCAGTGAAACCAATATAACATCTCAACATTCACAAATATACACAAATATACATTTCTGACATTCAAAAACAAAACAAAAACAAATCGGTGACCAATATAGCCACCTTTCTTTGCAAGGACACTCAAAAGCCTGCCATCCATGGATTCTGTCAGTGTTTTGATCTGTTCACCATCAACATTGCGTGCAGCAGCAACCACAGCCTCCCAGACACTGTTCAGAGAGGTGTACTGTTTTCCCTCCTTGTAAATCTCACATTTGATGATGGACCACATTTTCTCAATGGGGTTCAGATCAGGTGAACAAGGAGGCCATGTCATTAGATTTTCTTCTTTTATACCCTTTCTTGCCAGCCACGCTGTGGAGTACTTGGACGCGTGTGATGGAGCATTGTCCTGCATGAAAATCATGTTTTTCTTGAAGGATGCAGACTTCTTCCTGTACCACTGCTTGAAGAAGGTGTCTTCCAGAAACTGGCAGTAGGACTGGGAGTTGAGCTTGACTCCATCCTCAACCCGAAAAGGCCCCACAAGCTCATCTTTGATGATACCAGCCCAAACCAGTACTCCACCTCCACCTTGCTGGCATCTGAGTCGGACTGGAGCTCTCTGCCCTTTACCAATCCAGCCACGGGCCCATCCATCTGGCCCATCAAGACTCACTCTCATTTCATCAGTCCATAAAACCTTAGAAAAATCAGTCTTGAGATATTTCTTGGCCCAGTCTTGACGTTTCAGCTTGTGTGTCTTGTTCAGTGGTGGTCGTCTTTCAGCCTTTCTTACCTTGGCCATGTCTCTGAGTATTGCACACCTTGTGCTTTTGGGCACTCCAGTGATGTTGCAGCTCTGAAATATGGCCAAACTGGTGGCAAGTGGCATCTTGGCAGCTGCACGCTTGACTTTTCTCAGTTCATGGGCAGTTATTTTGCGCCTTGGTTTTTCCACACGTTTCTTGCGACCCTGTTGACTATTTTGAATGAAACGCTTGATTGTTCGATGATCACGCTTCAGAAGCTTTGCAATTTTAAGAGTGCTGCATCCCTCTGCAAGATATCTCACTATTTTTGACTTTTCTGAGCCTGTCAAGTCCTTCTTTTGACCCATTTTGCCAAAGGAAAGGAAGTTGCCTAATAATTATGCGCACCTGATATAGGGTGTTGATGTCATATGACCACACCCCTTCTCATTACAGAGATGCACATCACCTAATATGCTTAATTGGTAGTAGGCTTTCGAGCCTATACAGCTTGGAGTAAGACAACATGCATAAAGAGGATGATGTGGTCAAAATACTCATTTGCCTAATAATTCTGCACTCCCTGTATATTGCACAGGTAAAGCAATGTATTTTTAATTGTAATTAATTTAAATGTGGAAAGATTTAAATACCTATAAATTATCAGAAACACACACATGCACACTCAAATAACAATGCAAACACACACACAAATACCAATATATATATATATATATATATATATATATATATATATATATATATATATATATATATATATACATACACACACACATAAATATTCATACACACCCAATAAAGCACCAAACAAACACATACATAAGCACTAACAGATCCACACACAAAACACAAATACCAACACACACTTGCAAACACGGACATATACACACAAAAACACCAACACATACACACTATAACACCAACACTAAAACACAAATACTAATACACACAAACACTAATACAGACAAACACTAATACACACAAACAGCAATAAGCACATTAACACAAATAGTAATACACATAAATACAAACAGCAATGTATACACACACACAAAGAGCTATACAAACACCAACAAATAGATACACACACACCAACAGCAATACACACACACATATACACATAGAAAAAGAGATACAAACATGGGCATCCATGAGGGGAGGAGGGCATTTGCCCCCTCCCCCGGATTCTCTTCCCACCTGGAGTACTGCAGAAAAAAAAAGATAGAAAATTAAATGTCTATTTTTTCCATTCTATTCCCCTAAATGTGAATGCTTTTCGCATCTCTGGATCCAGTATCTTTGTTAATTTAATAATAGAATTTGAATTTATTATAATTATTTAATTTAATAATATAATTTGAATGTAATATAATTATAATTATAATAATGTTTGTTTTCCAATATTAAGAGCATAATGTATGGTGACCATATTGACGCTTTAAAAAGGGACACATGAAAAATACATATGTCAGGGCTGTTTTCACGTCTGTTTAAAGAAATGTTTTGCATAAAAACTATGACATATGTATTTTTCATATGTTTCCCTTTTTAAAGCAGCAATAGGGTCTCCCTAGCATAATGTGTTTTTTGTTGTAGGGGTGTTCCCATAGCAACCAGTTGTTGCTTGTGGTAGGAAGGTTTCTAAGCCCATGGATTACATGCGACTGTTTGTCCGGATCCAGAATTCATGTGATGTTACTTCCCATCACTTCAGAAAGAGTTTGGTAGAAATGCCAAGGCTGTGACACTGTTAAAAATGTGGATCAGCAGTTTATTATGGGCTAGACTAAAAATGGTGCGCTAACTATAGCGTGCGTGATCTTGAAATATTGTGCCCGTGCTAACTTGTGCATATATTACAAGTTGAAAAGTGAAAACATGCTCGTTAATTTAACGTGACTGAAATGCTCGCATAAAGGGTTAGGGCTAAATAGAAAAGTTGCACCAAACACAAAATAAATACATTCAAAGTGTTACTCATATATACACTATCTGATAAAATTATTCATATAAATATTTATAAAAATAATTATAAGGGTTTTAAAGGTAAATGGTATATGATAAGGTATTTGAATGGAAAGGGCTATAATGGATATTGTGACAGAAAGTCTGGTTTTGTGATAGAGGGAGTCAATTACACTATTAAGAAACCCCAGGGAAGTGATAGTTTTTTTAACTGTGAATACTTTAACAGATGTTAGAGCCAATTAAACTCAGGTGTGGCTCATGATTACTGCTCCTAGGGTTTGAAAGGGAAGCATTAGAAGTAGATTACAGCCAGGTAGGAGGCCTGGTGTGTTGTGAAAATATTATGTCATTATGCTGAATGACTTTTTGCTGTTACAACTCTGTACAGGGCATTTGTGTTTTGGTGCAGACGATGCAGAGACTTGCTGTTTTGTAAGCTGGTGCAGAGAATGAACCTGCTCCTTTGCCTTTCCTGTGAACAAACTGTGTATACTGCTGTTAAAGTCACCTTGGTGTTTGGAAGAAAATAAAGTTTTGAAAACTGAAACTTGATTGCCCTCTATTGCATATAAACAATAGAAGACAGTGGTTGCCAAATATCCATGTATTATTATTATCGGTTATTTGTAGAGCACCAACAGAATTTCCACAGCGCTATAAACATAGGCGGTATACAAGGTAAAATTTATAGAGATCAAATGGGTAGGTATGTAACTATGTATGTATGTGTGTATGTATGTGTATATATATATATATATATATATATATATATATATATATATATATATATATATATATAGTAGATTCACAGTAAAACACATTATTAAATATCACAATTGAATGAAAATTATTTTTCAGGTATTTGAGTGTGTGTGTGTGTGTATATATATATATATATATATATATACACACACACACACTTTGGAGCCCTTTCCACTCAAATACCTGAAAACATGAAAAATCATTTTCATTCAATTGTGATATTTAATAATGTGTTTTACTGTGTATCTACTATATATATAATTTTTTTTACATTCCAATATTCCTCACATAGAGAATTTTTTTCTATGTATAAATATATATTTTACAAAACATACATCAGATCTCTCACTCTTTTTCTCTCTTGTTCTCTCTTTTTCTCTCTCTTTAAAAATAAACATTTTCTTTATACCAATACACACATACACACATTCAATGTAAAAAAACAAAACACAACAGTGACTGCATAAGCAAACAAAAAAGTAAATTTGAAATGCACAGCTGTATATTCCAAATTCACTTAGCTACAAGTTTGCAATATGTTTCCTTTTCAAAAAAGTTATCACACAACTATAGTTGTTAGAATCATTCTGAGAACTATACATTTGTAACTCCATTGGATACAAGTGGCACAAAGAAATGTGATTTTGTTATCTTCATTTCTTCCTTGATTAAGAGTAACAGTGATTTTTTTTTTTAAACAACCCTTGAATTTCAGTAAAACAAACACAGAACAGTGACTTTTTAAATCTTTGATGACTGTAGCACCCGTGGAAAAGTGAGGAACAGGGTAGGAATAATCTGCAATTACATTGGCAATGGCAATTGTAATAAGACTGATACCATATATGTAAAGGAGGTAGATGTCATTAAAGGGACATAAAGACTTTGATTGTAATGTACAATTTTCAATTATGCACAATAAAATAACTGCAATATATGTTCATTATATATTTTGTCCATCTGAAAATTGTGGGCTTTCCAGTTCCAAATTTTCTATAAAGTAATGGGCGCTCGAAATGCGCAGCCAAGAAAATTTTGTTTCAGACGAAATTTTTGTTCCGAATATTCAGGAAAATTAGTGTCCCCGAATGTTCGGTGGCTGCAATATTCAGTATTCGTTTAAAACTGATTTTTCGTAAAATATTTACATTTGTAAATGTTCTAATGCTACAGGTGAGAAAAAAAATCACCAAGATTGATGTAGCTACAATACTTACCTTAATATGCTCTGTAGAGCAGGAAGAGCGCGCTAAGGTATTAACTATTTCAAATAAAGGAAATTAACAAATACTGTCAATTTTCATCAGTATTTTTTTTGCTTTCTTTAATTTCCTTAGTGCATTCATTTGTATTTTTGTTTCTTTGAAAACGAATGCACACCTCTAATGGGCACTTCCATGCTGAAACCTAGGTTTCACTTATTTCTATCTCTTTTACCGAGGACAAAAAGAGACATATAGCTTGCGCAGTCAATATTTGTGTGGAATTCAACAATGTTAAAGGGATATTATTTGACATTCCATACAGCAATGCTCCTAACTGACCTTAGAAAAAGAGATTAGATAAATTTAAACATAGCAATTCCCATTATGGTCTAGAAACTAAAACATACCTCTTCATTATTTAAACAACCAGTATAACATAATATATATATATATATATATATATATATATATATATATATATTCAGGCTAACCTTTGCTCTAAGTAAGTGTTTTATTTACTGTTTAACGTCCCTTTAAAGTGACATTTTAGTCTGAAAATAATCTATGAATTACTAGGATAGTTTTTTTTTATTTTACCAAAACTGAATATTTAATCTAACTATACAACAGAAAATCAATAAAAATATCATAAATCCTATGCGCCACCCCTTTGTGGTATTGCTGTAAAACCTCAGCCTATGAAATGCACAATTATAACAGCCTTATGCATTTGTATAGTGCTAGGTAAGATGTGCAAGGAAGATTTACAAGCTCTCTTTAGCTCTTTTAAACACTTTTTATGATGATGGTTTAACATAAAATAAACTGCTCTACTGATTCAGGGCAGATCATTATTTGACTAAAATGCCCCTTTGAATCCTTTCCATAAGGGACTGACACACCTATATTGTAACACAGACCTCTGTCCCAGGAAACACTAGGATTTAAAAGGGTAAGGTTTCTCTTATCCGCCTACAATCCTGCCATTGGAAATCATATTAATAACTAACTACATGCGGAGACAGGATCTCATTCCTGAGTAGTTTACAGTAGTAAATTAACCCCTTGTCAACATTTTATGAAAATTTAAATAAAGTGTTATTCACATTAATTTTCCCCCCTCTACTGTAGTGTTTCTAAACTCCAATTCTCAAGTATCCCTAACAGGCCAGGTTTTCATTATATCTTAAAGGGACAGTCAAGTCCAAAAAAAAAAACTTTCATGTTTCAAATAGGGCATGTAATTTTAAACAACTTTCCAATTGACTTTTATCACCAAGTTTGCTTTGTTCTCTTGGTATTCTTAGTTGAAAGCTAAACCTAGAAAGGCTCATATGATAATTTCTAAGTCCTTGAAGGCTGCCTCTTATCACATGTTTTCTTATTTGCTTTTCACAACAGGGGAGTGCTAGTTCACATGAACCATATAGATAACACTGTGATTGCGCCTGTGGCTTGTGGCAAACACTGCACTAATTGGCTAAAATGAAAGTCATTAGATAATAAATAGTCATGTTATCGGGGGGCAGTTTGCAGAGGCTTAGATACAAGGTAATCACAGAGGTAAAAAGTGTATTATTATAACTGTTTTGGTTGTGCAAAACTGGGGAATGGGTAATAAAAGGATTATCTATCTTTTTAAACAACAAAACTTCTGGTGTTGACTGTCCCTTTAAATGGAGCACAGAATAAATAATCAGCTGGTGGGTGAGAGGAGGTTAATAACCATGGTTACTGATCAGCTGATCATTTCACCTGTGCTCCATTTAAAGGGTCTAACTCAATTCTTTTCTTTCACAATTCAGATAGAGCTTTAATGAACTTTCTAATTTACAATTTACTTCTGTTATCTAATTGTATTTGTTCTATTGGTATTCTTTATTAAAAAGAATACCTAGGTAGGCTCAGGATCTAAAATGCATTACTGTTTGCTAGCTGCTGAATGGTGGCTGCACCAATGCCTCTTGTTATTGGCTCACCCAATGTATTCAGCTAGCTCCCAATAGTGCATTGCTGCTCCTTCAACCAAGGATACAGAAAGAACAAAGTAATTTTGAGAAAATAAGTAACTTGGTAAGTTGTTTAAAATGGTAAGCTCTATTTAAATCATGAAAGAAAAACCGTGGGTTTCATGTCCCTTTAAGATATCATGAAAATATGGCTTGCTAGGGGTACTTGTGAAACACTGCTCTACTGCATTGTGAAAGCCAGCATGCATCCCATTAGTTTTCTGTTTCCTTGGGTGTAGATATATAGCTTTTTATTCGTTTATATTAATGTCACTATCCTACAATCTAAAATAAATAATATATATATATATATACCTATAGACTGTGAGCTCTCTGGAGCAGGGCCCTCTTCCTCCTGTACTAGATTTGTTTACTTATTTGTTACCAAGCGCTATGGAATTTGGCGGCGCTTTACAAATAAATGACATAGCCGTTACTCATGCATGTATGTAGGCCCGAAACGTTGCTGTGTTTTATCCTTCTCACCTCAATAAAAGATTAATTTTGATAAAACAGTGCTGAGACTACTTCTATGTTCTTGGATAGAATAAATATTGGGGCTAGCAGGACCCTGGAAGTCTACGTGCACTTGAATAAGTAAGACTTTGTGGCAATACAGTGCTGTACCTCATCTTGTGTGTGTGTGTATATATGTATATGTGTATATATATATATATATATATATATATATATATATATATATATATATATATATATATTGTATTACAGCATTTTATTATTGCACTATTGCTTATGTATTACTTATGTATTTTACCTACATATGCTTTTAAACAAAGGATACTAAGAGAAGTTGTCCTTTGCATTCTATGCAGCTTTGTCCTTTCTATAGAGCAAAAACATAGTAACATTTTACTACCAAAAAATGTATTTTACCCCATAAACACCTACACTTTATTTTCACTAACCTCACCACTTTTTACTCTAAGACATTGTAATACAAATCTACAAGCTCTAATTCAGTCAAGCGTGCCATTTTTTGCATTACTGAAATGATGCACAGTGGAGCGCAACTGACACGTGCCACATTATGTGCTCATATTACAAGTTATCTTTTGCGCTGGCAAGTGATCCATTATTATGTAATGCTTTTGAAAACTTTGTATTTATTTTTAACACATAATGATAAACCTATTCACATAAACCTCAAAATGTTATAGAAATAAATTAAAAAACTCCAATACCTGAAAATACTTTTTGCAATGGATCAACTTTGCACATTTGCATTATCCAACATGAATACTTTTGGTGTAGCCCCTCATAACAACCTATATTACCTGAGGAAGATATTGCATCTGTGCTATCTCACATCAGTACTGTTGTTACCTCAGCCATGTTTTCCTGGACAGTTATGTGCTGCAGGTTGTGCAGGGAGGAACATGCATTGTGTCCACGACACCAGTATTCACGCTCCTCCTTGCATATCCTGCAGCATCAGTAACTCATAGCTGCCCAGAAAAACATGGCCGAAGTGTATTACAAGTGGAGCACAAATTTCCCCTAAGTGAAGAACATTGGAATGTAAAATATTACATAAGTACATTCACATTAAAACTCATTATAAAATATAAAAAAATGCTTTTTCTTGTTTTCAGGTATTTAAGTGGAAAGGGCTCTAAAGTGTGTGTGACACAAGAAACTCCTACAGTTGGAGGCTTCATGGATTTATCGCTTGGACACAGTAGCCCCAAGAGGTTTAAATGTCCAGTTGGATTATAAGGTGTTCCTTTAGCCATGTGGCTATGATTGGACGATCTAGGTCCCATCATAATTGAACATGGAATTAACAAATATGATCCTTATTTGAAGATTGACTACTACAAGCTTGAATATGTGATGTGATGTGAATACAACAGATGGAGTGTGTTATCCGCCTCTAATGGTTACTACCATGCTGTGTTAGACACAATGCCATTTTTGTTTTCTAACGTGTTTAGTGTTAGATATAATACAGCAATAGGTTTTAGCACATATATACTTATTTGTTCAAAACTTTTTAGTTTATTTGATCACACTGTGGAGGTGTGAAGTTTTTAATTGGTCCGGTTTCAGTCAAGCCGATGTGTTTGCTGTAGCGTGACGTGGCTGTTACTCATCATGTGTGGGAGAGGCTATGCTAATTAGCCATGAGCATTGTGGTGATACATTTGGATCACAATGTGATCACACGGTGTTGGCTGACCCAGAATTGAATAAATGGATTAAGGTAGTATATATTGATTGGCTTACAATAGATATATATGTACATATTATCTAACCTATACAATCGCACTATGAAGGGGATATGTTTTTAGATGTGTCCGGGTTCAGCTATGCCGCGGTGTTACTCTGTGATAGAGATTCAGGGAAGACGTAGCCATTACTCGTTATGAGTGGGAGAGGCTATGTGTGTTTTCTACGGAGATGCGTCTGAACTATCGGAATCCACATGGTGTTAGCACACGAGGCTGGCTGACCCGGAAATGTATAGCACTTTAGGGTATAAATAGGGAACTGGTGTGTATGATTGTTAGGAAACATTTGCACTTTTTGATATTGCCCATTGCGAAAAGTGCCAGTGGGGCACAGAAACGTTTGGGGGTTTCATGTGATAATGAACTAATGTATTAAAGGTATCATACTCAAGACCGGTGAGTGCAGCGTTTTTTCTTCTACAAGAGGATTAAATGACATTTAAATATGTATATATATATTTATATATATATATATATATATACACAGTATATGTGTGTGTTTATTTATGTATATACACTATATATATACAATAACATAACAAAGAGGCTTGCACTCTCTAGTCTTTGTGAAGAAGTATTTTTTTTTTCTTTATTATTTTTATTAGGTTTCTTTTGGACATGAAAAAACAATTATTAAGTCCCAAATGGACTAATATTAATGAACAATAGCAATACAATTATTTATAAAGAATGTCCTTATGAATTCCTGTAATTCTGATAAAGTGGCATCATATCTGAGAATACAAAGTCTTTCAAATGAGTTCACATCTTACCACTCCTTTTTGTGAGGGGGGCTTGTTGGCTGCAACACATAGCAGCTATGCTATGAAAAATAAAACATGATGCAATGGAATTCTAGTATTCAACGTCAAATGTACAGCTACATCTGAGAAAGATATCAGAAAATTTGAGCAACAAATAAACAGTATAACAGAATTTCTTAACATAAACAAAACAAAATAGTGAAGACTTAATTTCCTCTTTATACATGGTGTAGGATAATATGGTAAACATAGTACAATTAACATAGTCATCTTTCATTTTTTTTGACCTATATATGAATCCTAATAGAATTTTATGTCGTGATAAAAGTCTAGCTGGCCCTCCCTAAAATAGTGATATCTTTCCAATACCAACGATTTTTGTGTATGTTTGCTTCCCATTCCTGTAAAGAAGGAGTACTTTTTTGTTTCCAATGGATTGCAATTAAATGCCTGGCGGTATTTAATAAAATTTGACCTAGGGATCTTCTAATTTTACATTTAATTCCACGCAGGTTATTGAATAGACAGACATATATTGTCGATTGTAGGTTGCTGTCAAGGATTGTATTTATTTTTTCTATTATCTGTGACCAATAGGTTTGAATAATACCACAGGACCACCATATATGGAACATATGTCCTTTTTCTGTTTGGCATCTCCAGCACTTGTCTGACGCACCAGGGAAGATATGTTTGATTCTCATTGGCGTGAGATACCATCGAAGCAATATCTTGGTATTGGTTTCTAACATATGTGCGGGGTGCGCTGAGTGTGCTATGCTATGAAAAATTTGCCTTTATGTAGGAGTGGGTATTATATCTCCTATTTCCTTTTCCCAAGCTTTTACATAGTTATGAGGGTCTGGGATAGATACATTTAATAACAACTTATAACAATTGGATGTACTTTTATTGCTGGGAGTTTTAGCCAGGCAACATTTCTCAAAAATTTAGAGTGGTCTCGTAAGACTATTTCTCTGTTTGTGATTGGATAGAAAGTGATGGACCTGATGGTACCTGAACCATGAGTTAAAAAAACAGATCCTGAAGCTTCCAATGTGGGTTTTGATTTTTCTTTTTAAACAAGTATCATGATGATAGGGATTGTGTCCATTATGTAATGGTTTTCCTCTTTAAGGCCAACTGGGAAATCGTGATTTTGAAAAAAAGGTGTGAGGGGAAAAATGAAGGAGGAAATACCCTTATAATGTAGAACAACATATCTCCAATCTTTAATTTCTGATATGGTAGGTATGTCTTTACTTTGCAGGGGTTCCATTTGGCTTGGATTCCAGCATATGTTACCTAAACAGGGGGATCCTACAATGTCATGTTCCAGCTGTACCCAACTTTTGTAACTCGTTGTGGAGTTTTGACATCA
The DNA here is from genome assembly GCF_027579735.1 of Bombina bombina. Classification (NCBI taxonomy): domain Eukaryota; kingdom Metazoa; phylum Chordata; class Amphibia; order Anura; family Bombinatoridae; genus Bombina; species Bombina bombina. The sequence continues at coordinate 1,053,914,159 of NC_069503.1, forward strand.
TGCAATTATTCTTTGAAGTGATATTGCCCTTTTATATAGCATTGAATTAGGTACCCCTAATCATCCTGACTCTTTAGGGGAATATATAGTAGCTTTGTTAATCCTAGGAGGTCTACAGTTCCATATATAATAATTTATAGATTTTTGCATTTTGATTAAAGTAGAGGTTTGTGGTATGGGGAGCATCTGGATAAGATATAATATTTTGGGTAATAGGTTCATCTTCACTGTTCTAATATGGCCTGTCCAGGAAAACTGTTTAGATTTCCAGGTATATGTAAGCTTGGTGCATTCAGTCAGCATTCTGCCATAGTACAGTTGCATAAGCCTATCTTTAAATGGGGAAATATGGATCCCAAGATATTTTAAAGAGTGCTTCTGTATTCTAAATGAGCAAGTCCTATTCAGGGTTAGAAAGTCAAGTGGTGGAAGGTTAATTGGAAGGGCCTCTGACTTGGTCATGTTTATTAAGAAGTTTGACACCTAGCCATATCTAATAAGTTCAGTCTGCACTGTGGAGAGAGAAGACAAGGGACTTGTTAGGGTTAGAAGAATATAATGTGCGAACATAGCCAATTTATAGGTATTATTATTTATTGTTATGCCTTTGATGCTTGGATGGTAACATATCTCTGAAGCAAGTGGTTCTATGGTAAAGATAAAAAGTAGTGGAGATAATGGGCAACCCTGTCTGGTGCCATTTCTTATTTCAAAGTGGTCTGATTGAATCTCATTAATCCTAGCTTGGGCAGTGGGGAAAGAGTATAGAGAAAAAATATGTTGTTGAGTGAACAACTGTGGGAAGCCAAATTTATGTAGTATAGCTTCTAAAAAGGACCAGTACAGTCTATTGAAAGCTTTTTCTGCATCCGTATATAACAGAATAGCTGGGGTGTCGTTGTGTTGTATGTGATATAGGAGATCTAGGATTTTTGTGGTGTTATCTTTTGCCTCCCTCCATGGTACAAAACCCACCTGATCCGGCGAGATTAGGTCTGGGAGGAGTTTGTTGAGTCTAGCTGCTAGAATCTTTGCTAGAGTTTGAGGTCTTTATTTAATAATGAAATTGGGGGGTAGTTCATAGGTATATCCGTTTGTTTCCCTGGTTTTGGAAGTACCGTAATATGGGCTTGTAGAATAGTGTTTGTGAAGTCTCTGCCATTATCTATGTGTTGGTATAAGGTATGTAAATATGGTATTAATTGCTCACTAAAAATTTTATAATAAAGGTCAGAAAATCCGTCAGGCCCGGGGCCTTATTGGGTTTCAGTGTCAATAGTGCCTCTTTTATTTCGTCCCTAGTAATAGGAGCTTCTAATGTGTCTTGTGACTCTTTAGATAAAGATGGTAATTTAATACGTTCTAAGTATTCTTTACATTTGTTAAGATGTATAGATGGCACTCATGAAGGGACCAAGTTATATAGGCTATGGCAATAGTCTTTAAATATCTCAGCTATTTTGAAGGTATCTTCCACTGCTGTACCTTCTGAGTTTTTGACTAAGTGTATATAGTTTTTTGATCGATGCCCTAGCTAAGAGCCTACCTGGTTTGTTCGCATCTTTATTCAATTTTTGTTGTAGAAAAACAGCTGTTCTTTTCGCCTTTATATGTAAATGGGCTAGAAAACAAAAGAAAACACAGAGCGCATCCCACTCTAAGTGTAACACCGTATTTAATGACACAGAAATCAAAGTGTATAAAACACACGTACAAGATAAACAGAATAAAAAGGCACTATCACCAAGTCCGGGTCCTTTGCATCTGACGCTTGTGGGTGTACTCTCCGTCACCCCATCGGCTGCCGACGGGGTGACGGAGAGTACACCCACAAGGGTCAGATGCAAAGGATGTTTATCTTGTACGTGTGTTTTATACACTTTGATTTCTGTGTCATTAAATACGGTGTTACACTTAGAGTGGGATGCGCTCTGTGTTTTCTTTTGTTTTCTAGCTTTCATTACGATCAGGAACACAGCCCTGTATCTCTCACTGGAGCAGCACCAACTCGCCATATTGAACTCTGGGAAGTATTTTTACTCCTTACCATCCTGTTCTTTTTCTCCACCTGCATTGCCATTTTTTACTTTTTAATTTTTACTTTTCTTTTTTATGTGTATAGGCATTTATATTGTACTGTGAGTTATGGACTAGTGCACTATGTGTCCTCTCTAATTTTATATTGTACATAGCCATTATAGCAGCTGAAATACATACACCCAGGTATACTCAAACTTTATTTGTTTATATGAATCAATAGATTCACTTAAGACCAAAAGTGAAATTTAGTTTTTTTGGGAAGCGCAGTTTTTTGGTCTAATTCTTTCTTTATATGTAAATGGGAGTTAACTTTTTCCCTATAAAAAGTTAATTGTTCTAAAGTGTTTTTATTGAGGGGATGTAGTTTATGCAGATAATCATATCTGGAAACTTCTGCCGAAATGTGCTGATATTCTTCTCGTTCTAGTTTATTTTTATGATAGATCTGGAGTGCAGTTTATGTCGAAATATTAAACTATTGCTTTCTCTTATTCTGTTTTTAGGTGGGATGACCTTAAAAGAGATTCATCAAGTCTCCATATGAATTGCTTAGGTGGGCATCTAACTGTACAGGTGACCATAAAATGGTCTGATCACGAGGTATGAATTATGGAGGTTTTTGTCACGAACTAAAGGGTTATATGATCTACTAGAATATAATCTATCCTAGAATATGAGGAGTTAGATGCAGAAAAAAAGGTATAATCCCTCTTTATAGGGAAGCTATATCACCATGGGTCATGAAGCCCTAGTGCTTTAAGCCAGAACCAAACTTTGCGCAGTGTAGCCTTGGCAATACGAATATTTTCATTTGAGCTATCAAGTGCCGGGTTGAGAGGTAGGTTAATGTCCCCCAGCAAAATTAGCTGACCTGAGAGGATGTCCTGAATTAGGAGATAGACATATTTAAAAAAAAGATATTTGTGCACTAGCCTTGTTGGGTGCATGTAAATTAACTATAGTAACTGGTTTTCCAAAACTCAGGCAATTAATGCCAATAAATCTCCACTCTTTATCTTTAATTTGTCTGTTGAGCACAAAGGGGATAGATCTGTATATCCGTATGCTGACACCATTTGTTTTTTGGCAGGGTTTGTGCTATGGAAGTATTGGCTATAGGATGACGTGACATTTTTTGGAATGGAGTGATTTTTGAAATGTGTTTCCTGAAGACCTACTATATCACCCTCTTCTGTTTGATATCCTCTAAGGCCATAGATCTCGTATGAGGGCTTTTAAAACCTTTTACATTTTGTGAGATTCATTTGATTATGTTATCAGACATTTACATATACAGATAGATAATGAAAATACGTGTTTGACTTTACCATATAAATTACCATAAACTCAATGACACTTGCACTGAAATTCTTCACTAATACACAGTATAAATTAACCATTTGAACAATAAAAATAAGTAATACAAACAAAATCAAATCTTTGAGCTAGATAATTCCTATCTAGCTAGTACAAGGTGGGTGGATAGGAATCAAAAGGAGATTCTATCTCAGCCCAGGAATTGGCATTCTATCTAGACAATTTCTGAACACCTTTATATTAGTAAATTTTACAAGCATTTTTAAGAATAATAATAGCAAAAAGGATACGTCACGTATTGTAAGATCAGGAAGTTCTCAGTCGTCAGCAGCAGACGGTTTTGTTCTCTCTTGTGTCTAATGTCTCTTTCGCTGTGTAGTGGTCCATTCCAGTCTCTTGGAAAGTGGTGGTCATGTGTTTCTCTCTCCAAATGGAGTTGAGACTGGGGGAACCGTGATGTTTTCTGGGAGCGATATTTCCAATTTTTTGCAGCAGTCAGGTATTTCTTTAGGTGATGTGCAGGCAGCTCTTATACTTTTATAGATCACATTTAAATGGAAAGGAAAGCTCCATCTGTAGGGAATATTTAGGCTCCTAGTCAGGGACTGTAATTCTTTTCTGCGGAGTAGAGAGCAAGCCGAAAGGTCTGTATATAACTGTAGCTCCTTCATGCTGAATAGCTGTCTTATCTCTGGCAGCTTTCATTATGTCTTCTTCAACTTGGTAACTTGTCACTTTTACTATGACATCTCGTGGAGGTGCTCCTTCCAGTGGTTTTGGTCGTAAAGCTCTATGAGCTCTGTCTAGCTCTATTGTCGTTTCTGGTGAGGATCCTCTTAATGTAGCAAACAGGTTTTGTAGATAAAGCTTAAGTTCACTGTTATCAATTATTTCTGGGATACCACGTATCCTGATATTGCTTCGCCTGTGCCTATTTTGAAGGTCTTCTATTTTATCCTCTCATTGCTTCAAGTCTTGGTCATGAGTGTAGACATGTTGCTGTAATTTAGCAAATCATTTCAGTGCACAGCGCAATCCTCCTCCAGCTGTTCCACTCTATATCCTATGTCTGTGATATCTTTTTAAAGATCTAATATCTCCTCTTTAATACACTGCCTAACCTGTGTAATTAAAGTAGTGAAGTCCTGTTTCCATGGTAAAGAGGATAGAACATCTTTAGGTATAAAAATTGGCGTGTCCGGGGTCTCTGATTCTGAGTCAGAAGACAGACACTTGAGGTGATCCATTTTTTGAAGCAGTAGAAACAGCCTTAGAGGTGGACTGCTCATTAGAGTTCTTGAAAAAGGAATTGACAGATATACCTGACGATGGTGTAGCTTTAAGGAGTTTCTCCTTCTGGGTACCTTTCTTAGGGGACATATTAAAAAGCATAAGGGATTTTCAGGATAAATAAAGATCTTGTTGTAGTTGTCCTGCTACCTGTAATGGGTAACGGTTACACTGTATGAGCAAATGGGTATATCCCTTTTCAGACAATGTGCTTCAAATATAGTTTATATAGAACCTCCTTAAAAAAGCTCTATTCCCAAAGTGGTTCTGACCAAAGGTCAAGAGAGAGAAAGAACAGTGTTTGTAATTTGCATAAACACAGAAGGCCGTTGTTATAAAATTACTGCCTGTTGATTGTAACACAGTCTTATAGTGCTCTTTTCTTGTTAGGCCTCTATTTAGGCTATAACGTAAAGCGGCTGGAAAAGGGAGCTAATAGGTAGAAAGAGGTTTTAATTTTTTTAATTATGTGATGGATCTGTTGAGGTCTTGCCACTGCTGAGATGATATAATGTAATAATAAACATGGCTGTGTTTCAATGTCCCATAGTGTGTATGATTAATGAGGCCTACAAGTTCTTATGGGCCTTATAAAGTTGCGGTTTCAAGGCCTGCACTTTCTACGCAGTACATTTATGACCTGAGGGGCTCATATTGCAAAATAGCATTATTTGGTATATTACCGGAACTTCTGAGTACCTCAAGATTCATGTCCTTAGTTTATTCCACGGTCTGAGACAGCCATGTGGGTGCGTCATTAGCTGAAACAGGCTTTCTTTTCAGCACCTCACATCTGTGGCATGATGTCCAAAGTTCTCAAGCTTTGTCCCTTGTGCGTACGGGTGTTATCCCTGCTTCATGCATCGGTATGGTGTCCAAGCTGGCTCTGGGAGTAGTATTCCTGGGCTTTGATTACGGAGCTCACTTAACGTGCGGCCATCTCAGTCGGATGCCGGCTCCGCCATGAAGAAGTACTTTTAATGTGATGTTTTGGGGACAAACATTCCCCTTCCTCAGACGCTTTTGAGTTTTTGTCCCTGAAACGTCACATCAAAAGTACTTCTTCACAAGGACCAGAGAGTGTAAGCCTGTTTGTTATTATGTATATATCTTTTGCCTGCACCCTGGCAGTTGGAACTCATTAAGTGAGAGTGCACTTCATGAAAACTATTTGATATATACATATATATATATATATATATATATATATATATTTATATATATATATATATATATATATATATATATATATATATATATAAACACACACATATATACACACATATACACACAAATACCTCAGAGATATTGCAGGTTCGGTTCCAGACCACCTAAATAAAGCGAATATAGCAATAAAGTGAGTCACACTAATTCCTTTTTTTGTTTCCCAGTGAATATAAAAGTTATATTTACACTATACTATGGTCTATTAAGTGTGCAATAGCATCATGTCTAAAAAAAAATATAAACACCTTAATTATGCGTATATATGTTAGAAAAAAAGGTAGACTTGTTCAACACAGGGTTGCTACAAACCTTCAATTTGTAAAAAGAGCAATATCTGTGAATTGCAATAAAGCAAAGCGCAATGAAATGAGGTATGTCTCTTTATTTATATGAATCATTTTTATTAGTGTATATATGAGTGTAACACTTTATTTTAATGTATATATGTTGTGTTTGGTGCAACTTTTTTAGCCCTATCCCTTTATGTGAGGACTTCAGTTGCACTAACCTGACGAGCACAAATTTAGTTTGCACTTGTGCAGTCACATTTACTTTCAACTTGTAATATTAGCACAAGTTAGCACGGGTACGGTATTTCAATATTGTGTGCATGTGCTACTTGGGTCTGATTTAAATTATGATGTGAGCTTATTGCTGATACATGCAACAGGTCTTTTAATCTCAGGTTTGATGGATACGCCACTTACCACATAACCTCCTGATCATCTATGGATCATGCAGTATTCAATTTATGACCAGATTGTCAATACTTAACCAGAGACGCTTAAATATATATATTTTTTTTAAAGTCCAGTAAGTGGCAGATACATTTTAAATGCCTCCTATGCCTTTATACATTACAAGTATGGCCCTAAAAGAAAAAATCCTTGTGTGTTACTGGCAGACTCATGAGGTGTTACAACACTGCTGTGTGTGTGTTATGTTTAGTCACTGGAGTAAAGTTAATACTCTTTGTTTTTATTGGGAACCATAGGGGTGTAAAAATACTGCCCAGCATGTGCTACTGGCAGTCAAAGCGTTTAAATCAATGCTGTGTGTATATATGCATATGTGTTACTGGACGCCAAGGGGATACAATATGTACAGTGGTGCCTAAGCTAGAACTTTGCGGAAAGGTCATTATGTGAACCAAGACCGGTCTGGGAAATCAGATCGGCCCTGGAAATTTTGTGGCTTCCCTTACCACCAGTATCTAGTCACCAACAGGTTTGTCTAGTAGTTTTTATGGTGGACAAAATATAGAATATCTGAGGTCTAAGCAATTCACTCTTAAGTTACAAATAAATAAATAAATAAAAGGTTTTTGGGTTATTACAGGTTTACAATAACAGAGCCCAGCTATATGAAGAAATAACCACCATGTGGTAGCTTTAGGATATTTACCAAGCATATTCTTCATAAACATCATTAATTAAAAATAATACATCACTGTTGATATCAGGTTTGTCAAGTTCACATCAGACCTAGTTTTTTTTATAATAATATAAATACCCTGCTCTAACCTGCAATTCATGAATACAGGGAGTGCAGAATTATTAGGCAAGTTGTATTTTTGAGGATTAATTTTATTATTTATTATTGTTCTCAATGAACCCAAAAAACTCATTAATATCAAAGCTGAATAGTTTTGGAAGTAGTTTTTAGTTTGTTTTTAGTTATAGCTATTTTAGGGGGATATCTGTGTGTGCAGGTGACTATTACTGTGCATAATTATTAGGCAACTTAACAAAAAACAAAAATATACCCATTTCAATTATTTATTTTTACCAGTGAAACCAATATAACTTCTCAACATTCACAAATATACATTTCTGACATTCAAAAACAAAACAACAACAAATCAGTGACCAATATAGCCACCTTTCTTTGCAAGGACACTCAAAAGCCTGCCATCCATGGATTCTGTCAGTGTTTTGATCTGTTCACCATCAACATTGCGTGCAGCAGCAACCACAGCCTCCCAGACACTGTTCAGAGAGGTGTACTGTTTTCCCTCCTTGTAAATCTCACATTTGATGATGGACCACAGGTTCTCAATGGGGTTCAGATCAGGTGAACAAGGAGGCCATGTCATTAGATTTTCTTCTTTTATACCCTTTCTTGCCAGCCACGCTGTGGAGTACTTGGACGCGTGTGATGGAGCATTGTCCTGCATGAAAATCATGTTTTTCTTGAAGGATGCAGACTTCTTCCTGTACCACTGCTTGAAGAAGGTGTCTTCCAGAAACTGGCAGTAGGACTGGGAGTTGAGCTTGACTCAATCCTCAACCCGAAAAGGCCCCACAAGCTCATCTTTGATGATACCAGCCCAAACCAGTACTCCACCTCCACCTTGCTGGCGTCTGAGTCGGACTGGAGCTCTCTGCCCTTTACCAATCCAGCCACGGGCCCATCCATCTGGCCCATCAAGACTCACTCTCATTTCATCAGTCCATAAAACCTTAGAAAAATCAGTCTTGAGATATTTCTTGGCCCAGTCTTGACGTTTCAGCTTGTGTGTCTTGTTCAGTGGTGGTCGTCTTTCAGCCTTTCTTACCTTGGCCATGTCTCTGAGTATTGCACACCTTGTGCTTTTGGGCACTCCAGTGATGTTGCAGTTCTGAAATATGGCCAAACTGGTGGCAAGTGGCATCTTGGCAGCTGCACGCTTGACTTTTCTCAGTTCATGGGCAGTTATTTTGCGCCTTGGTTTTTCCACACGCTTCTTGCGACCCTGTTGACTATTTTGAATGAAACGCTTGATTGTTCGATGATCACGCTTCAGAAGCTTTGCAATTTTAAGAGTGCTGCATCCCTCTGCAAGATATCTCATTTTTGACTTTTCTGAGCCTGTCAAGTCCTTCTTTTGACCCATTTTGCCAAAGGAAAGGAAGTTGCCTAATAATTATGCACACCTGATATAGGGTGTTGATGTCATTAGACCACACCCCTTCTCATTACAGAGATGCACATCACCTAATATGCTTAATTGGTAGTAGGCTTTCGAGCCTATACAGCTTGGAGTAAGACAACATGCATAAAGAGGATGATGTGGTCAAAATACTCATTTGCCTAATAATTCTGCACTCACTGTATAAAAAATAATACAAGAAGCAGCTAAACCAGAAATATATTTGGGATGTTAGACACAATGTTAGTACTGAGTAAATGGGACTAAAACAAAATCATGATTCATTATACCTATATATTTAAAAACAAATAAGCTATGTAAAGCCACTCTTTTCCTCAAGAAAGAATAAATCTGAGTTACTGGATGATGTACCCTGAAATATTTTACCTGCCTCTATTTAAAATGCATTTATTGTTTCTTCGTATAAGAGGTAGACAGGTTGCCCCTGCTTTTCCCTCAAGTTTGTCCTATAAGAGATATTGTAACCCAAATCATTCTTATATCCATATATACAAATTAAACTTAAAAATAATGAAAATTATGTTAAAAGGACATAAAAGAACAAAAACAAACAGCTATAAAGTGTTGGAGCATTTTATTATTGCACATAAATATAACTATGTGCATAACACCTGCATCTGATGAGCCAAAATGAAAAGACATAGATTTATAGTCACCAATTATAAGGTAATTGAATTGCTGATCCTACCTACGTATGCTTTTGAACAAAGGATACCAAGAGGACAAAGTCAATTTGATAACAAAAATAAATTGAAAAGTCTCTTAAAATGAAATGCTCTCTCTGAACCATGAACATTTTAGCTTGACTTGCATAACCCATTTAGTAAAAGTTGTATACTGCAGTATCAGTTCTGCTAATGCTTCATAGGCTGATAGGAACAACCCTTCAACTCTGCTGCTAGGACAGGTAACACCTATGCACACCTGATAATAAAATACATGGCTTATTCAGGGTCTAAACATGCAAATTAAAAAAACAAAAAACAAACCTTATACATTTAGACATGTGCATGGGCAAAAAAATTGTTTTATCTGGAAGATTAGTTTTGGATTTTTCTTAAAAATGTTAGATTCAGCCAAATTTAATCAATGCAGTCACTTGGTTCAAATGAATATTGGATTTGGATTTGATACCTTTATTTCCAATGGGAACAGCTAATATAGACAATATTAACAAAAATCTTACATTATATGATTTAAACAATTGAAAGAACCTATTTTTAAAGAACATACAACTCCTGAATGAATAAATCCAGCATTTAGTGCCTGACCAGCTGTCCCGAACATCAGTGATTAGTAATACTATAGCGGGATTTGATAAGGGATGATGGAAAATTGAATGGCACATTATTACAAAGGAGCTTATTAACCAAACAATAAAACTCTTTCTTTCCCCATTCCTGCACCTTTTTTTGGCGCCAAACGAATAAACGATTCAATTTCGTCAAGCTATATTTCTTTTTCATCCGTTTCATCCAACAATGTATTTGTGCGCAGCCTGAATGCACATCTCTACTTTACTTTAAACTGTCCTTTTTATTTATTCATGGATAAAGTCCAAATCATACGCTTTGGAGATATGTCTTATGTAGCTATGCAATATATAGGCTCACACATGTATATTATGAAGGAATTTATTTTTCTAAATAATAATTACCACTGATTTTTTTTCATGTCAAAGCATCACAATACGAGGATGTAACATTCTGCCTTTCTCCTAAAAATGTGTAACTGGAATGTAAATACTTCAAGCTTTGCATTTGGAAGTGTTCGTTTCACACAGGAAAACCACTACAGTTTTAGTTGGAAGCTGATTTATGGATAGATTCTATTTTACTTATATCTATATAAATCTATATAAATCAGCATAGAAAGTAATAGTTGTGAAAAGTTCATCAAAAACCTCAGCTGTAATAGAATCTGTTACTTATTTTAGGATTTGACCACTAACGCCTTCTCCTATGAAGTTCTAAATTACGCAGACCTCACTTTGCTTTCAAAGGTTAAATTATGATGATGCACTAAGGTCCGGAGCTGAACATAGCGCCTGAGCCAATCGAGTGGCATATACCGTATGCATAGCTGCCAATCATTAGTTATGATCATCGCTGGGTCTGCAGTGTATTGCAGTTCAGAAGCTGACTTTTACTATATGTTTAACCCTTTGCTTGAGTTAAACACATAGACCTGTGGAAGTAATAGTGAACTCAAAAATACTCTGGCACAGTAGAGCATTTTATTATTGATTTTTTTTTATCCCTTTAAAGGTACTTAAAGGTCAACATTGACATTTTTAAAATAAACATTTTTGCAATATACTTCAATTAGGAAAAATGCTTCTAGTAAAAATTATTACTGTTTTTTCAGCACCATATGTACATATGCCGCAAGGCCCCATGCACCAGTATTTAAAGGGAAAGAAAGGTCAAAAAAGAAATGGGCGTGGGTGCATTTCAATTTAAAATAGAAGCATTTTTGCAATATACTCCCATTCCTGTGAAGGCCGTGATTCAGATAGAGCTTGCAATTTTAAGCAACTTTCTAATTTACTCCTATTATCACATTTTCTTCATTCTCTTGGTATCTTTATTTGAAAAGCAAAAATGTACGTTTAGATGCCGGGCCCATGTTTGGTGAACAACCTGGGTTGTTCTTGCTGATTGGTGTATAAATTCACCCACCAATAAACAAGTGCTGTCCGGGGTCTGAACCAAAAATTGGCTGGTTCTTTATCTTAGATGCCTTTTTTTCAAATAAAGATAGCAAGAGAACGAAGAAAAATTGATAATAGGAGTAAATTAGAAAGTTGCTTAAAATTGCATGCTCTATCTGAATCACGATAGAAAAAAAATTGGGTTCAGTGTCCCTTTAAACACTACACCTTCTCAGAGAGTCAAAAGTAGCTTGCATGACACAAATTACGTCTTCACACCACCACCAGCTCTCTGAGAAGGTGTAGTGTTTGAATACTGACGCAGAGGACCATACGGATATGTGCTTATGCCGCAGAAAATCAGTAATAACTTTTACTAGAAACATTTTTGTTAATGTATATTGCAAAAATGCTTCAATTTCAAATTGAATGTACATTTCATTTTTTGACCTTTCTATCCCTTTAAAAACGACACCTTTGAGGAGAGTGAGCAGTTGATTGTATCACACCAAATAAGTCTTCACAGGTACAAGAAACCGCACCACCATCTCTCTGAGCTTGAATACTGTTTCGCTACTGTTCTAAAAAGCTGTAAGAGTTACAAAGCAAAATCACTTACCTAATGCTACTTTCGCAGAGATGGAAATTGCTTTCCACCTCCCACAGAAAAAAGCAATCGAGTGAAATACATCCTTGTTGCCTACAGATTGGCTGGGAGTGCATGTTTTGGGGCCAATTAAAGTGCTAAATGCAGCTGCACATTTTGTATTTCCAAGCCCTGCAAAAGTTGTACTTTGACAATTCAAGTCTTTTGCTTTTTAGTTCTCACACAGTTAATTAACCGCTGAAACTATTTTATTTGTTGTGAGGATTTATGTCCCTTTATCCTCTTAAGCTAGCCACAATTATAATCCTCCACCCTGTTTAAAGGGATAGGAAAGTAAAAAATAAACTTGCATGATTCAGATAGAGCAGGTCATTTTAAGACACTTTTAAATTCACTTCTATTTTCAAATGTGCTTCGTTCTCTTGGTATCCCTTGTTGCAAAATAATATGCACATATCATAAACTAGTGGGAGCTGGTTGCTGATTGGTGCCTGGAAATACGGCTGGGTCCGTTGAAACGCGTTGGGCACAATAAAATTGCTTTTAGATTAGAAAAGCTGGTGAAGTTCTTCTTTGCACACTTAGAAGCCGTTTATCCTGATTTTAAGCTGTGAGTATATGCACGCCATTATACGGTGTTTTGACATGATATCACAGCACGACCTTCTAATCTAACTAGGAGTACCCCTCTATTGACGGACAACCTAAGGACAGTGGAGTACAAGCAAATAAACAGACGAGGATCCAAAGTGAACCGGCGCCTCCTTTTTTGCACACTATATCTTCCAAACAGGTTTCAGGAGAGACTGTGGGAAGGCTGCTGTTCTATTACTGAAGGGGAGTGTCTATCCATATTATATGTACTTTTGTTTCTGTGCCTAGGGCAGCAAGATTTAAGGTGGGCAACACAGTTTAAAGGGACAGAAAACCCCAACATTTTCTTTCATGATTTGGTAGAACAGTTTTAAACAGCTTTCCAATTTACTTCTATTTGAAATTGACTTCATTATCTTGTTATGTCTTACTGAAGGGACAGCATTGCACCACTGGCAGCTAACTAAACACATCTAGTTAGCCAATTACAAGAGACAAATGTCTGCAGGCACCAATCAGCAGCAGCAGCTCCAACTAATATAGGATATGTGCATTTTTTTCAACAAGGGAGAGCAAGAGAACAAAGCACATTTGAAAATAGAAGTGAATTTAAACTTACATGCTCTATCTGAATCGTGCAGTTTCATTTTGACTTCCCTATCCCTTCCTGCTCCAGACATGTGCATGCTCCTTGCTTTTCAACAAAAGATACCAAGAGAGCATAAAACATGTGGTAATAGAAGTAAATAAAAAGTTGTTTGCGCTATCTAAATCTTGAAAGAGAAATTTTGAGTTTCATATATCTTAAGATGTCCATTTTTGAAGGGCCTCCTATGCCTCTGTGTAGGTGCGGGTAAAAAAAAGTGTTATATGCTACTGACAGTCAAGTCATGTTTTTATGGGCAATGATGCTCTGTGTGTGCTATTGGCAGACACGGTGTGTGGGGAGGGGGTAAAATCACTGCTGTGTGCTTTATTAGAAGGTGAAGAGATAACATTATTGATTTGTGTGTTACTGGCACCCATGGGGATAACATCATTCCTTAGGTGTCAAGGGTGGGGCCTAAGGTAGAGGCTTAGGGAGGGGCCACGCTTAGTAACATCTTAAAATGTCCTGAAATCACCGATCACCGTAGTGAGAGCTGGAAAAATGGTTAGTTCCCATTTAGCTAAAGGACCTCTGATGTCAGAGCAAGCTGCTTCCTGCGCTTTCTATCATTTGTCAGTCATGTGCCTACTCTGACATCACAGTGGGTGGGAACTAGCTGCTACCTGCAATATGGTGGCATCAGGTAGGTAACTAAAGGACATTATTTTTTATAATAAATAATATAAAAATAATTTATGTTCTATAGGCTCTGCACCATATTATTGATGTTGTTATAAGCTAACAAACATGATATGATTTTTTGTAGCCCCATAAGTAGAAGTCTGTAACTATAAGCACAGTTGTGTTTCTAGTTGGTAATGTGTCTACAATAATAATAATTTAATCTATATTATTCATAAACTAAATACAGGATTTTATTTGCACCTTCTCATTTTCTTACCCCTGATTAAAGTATGGGGCCTGGGGAGGTGCTGTTATTTCACTGACGTCGGCCATGTTAGTTAAGGTCGCCGGCACAGCAGTGAACTGGGAGCACGGGGGGCACTTCAGATCTTGGTGGGCTGTAAATCTGGCCCTTACTGCTATGTTCTCCAAATGTTTATTAATTAATGATATCTCTTTGTCTAGCGATGGTGATGACCCATCTTTGTGTCCCTGGCCTCCATGTGAGAGGAAAAGGTTAGCTAAAAGTGTTACGTGTGTCTGGGTCAAGAGGAAGGTGTATGTGGGTCACGGGGGAAGGTGTGTGTGGATCACGGAGGAAGGTGTGTGTGGATCACGGGGGAAAGGTGTGTGTGGATCACGGGGGAAAGGTGTGTGTGGATCACGGGGGAAGGTGTGTGTGGATCACGCAGGAAGGTGTGTGTGGATCACGGGGGAAAGGTGTGTGTGGATCAGTGTGTGTGGATCACGGAGGAAGGTGTGTGTGGATCACGGAGGAAGGTGTGTGTGGATCACGGAGGAAGGTGTGTGTGGATCATGGGAGAAAGGTGTGTGTGGATCACAGGGGAAGGTGTGTGTGGATCAGGTGGAAAGGTGTCTGTAGATCACGCGGTAAGGGGTATGTGGATCACGGGGGAAGGTGTGTGTGGATCATGGGGGAAGGTGTGTGTGGATCATGGGGGGAGGTGTGTATGAATCACGGGGGGAGGTGTGTGTGGATCATGGGGGGAGGTGTTTGTGGATCACGGGGGAAGGTGTGTGTGGATCACGGGGGAAGGTGTGTGTGGATCAAGGGGAAGGTGTGTGTGGATAACAGGGAAAGGTGTATGTGGATAATGGGGAAAGGTGTGATCACGAGGGAAGGTGTTTGTAGATCATGGGGGAAGGTGTATCTGAGTAATGGAGAAGGTGTGTGTGGGTCACGGAGGAAGGTGTATGTGGATCACTGGGGAAGGTGTATGTGGATCACGGGGGAAGGTGTATGTGGATCACGGGGGAAGGTGTATGTGGATGACAGAGGTAGGTGTATGTGGATAATGGGGGAAGGTGTATGGATCACAGGGGAAGGTGTATCTGGATCACAGGGGAAGGTGTATGTGGATAACGGGGGGAAGGTGTGTGTGTGGATCACCAAGGAAGGTGTATGTGGTTCAAAGAGAACGTGTGTGGGGCACGGGAAAGGTGTGTGTGGGTCAAGGGTAAAGGTTATGTGGGTCAAGGGGAAAGGTTATGTGGATCACGGAGGAAGGTGTATGTGGATCACGGAGGAAGGTGTATGTGGGTCACGGGGGAAGGTGTATGTGGATTATGGGGGAAGGTGTGTTGGTCACGGAGGTAGGTGTATGTGGGTCATGGGGGAAGGTGTATGTGGGTAACGTGGGAAGGGGTATGTGGATCATAGTGCAGAGGTAAATTTGATTTTTTTTCTCCATTTGTTTACCTTTTTTGAATCATGAAAGTCTCAGTTTAATATCTGTGTGTCTCTATTTTTTTATGAATACAATTCTTTAAAGCTTTACCAGATAACAAACGATTCTACTGTTCTAAGTAGTTGCCTGCTTACCTTCATATACTCCTTTTAATGCAAAGTCACTTTACAGCTTCCCTTTCATTATCGTGTGATACCATAGATTATACTCTATTGCACAAGAACAGACATGCAGGCAATTCCCACACACATACCTCTGTTTTACCATCATTTATTCATTCATCCTATTTCTTGCAGACTTTCAAACATTCCAAACTGCAATTTGAAGAATCTGAACCACGTACAATATCATTTACATGAATCCTATAAACAACCCTTTTAAAGAATTACTCCTGAAAAAAGTGAATTAACGAAAATAAATTAATTTAATCAATTAACTCTCATCTATTTTTCATGCTCTGATGTAAGCAAACAAACAAAAAAAAGGTAACTAGGTTTTTGTTAGTCTGGCTGAATAAAAAGTGGAAATAAAATGTATTAGCCTCTATCTAAAAAAAAAATATATATAACTTAAAAACGCACAACATGCTTCATTAAAAAAGTAACGTTTTTTTTTTTCACATTCCAAAGCACGTTGCAACAGCATGGACAATGTATTAGAATGAATGATGTTTCTGTATGTCGTACTGTCTATTTATAGCAACGTTCAGAATTTTAGAAGGGTTTGTAAAAAGTTCTTAAAATTGTTATTTTCATATTATATTATTATTATATTCCTTAAAAACATATCTGTTCAGGGGTGTGTACAACTTACATTAAAGGGATAGTCTAGTCAAAATTAAGCTTCCATGATTCAGATAGGGCATGCAATATTAAGCAACTTTCTAATTTACTCCTATAATCATTTTTTCTTCTTTCTCTTGGTATCTTTATTTGAAAAAGCTGGAAAGTAAGCTTAGGAGACGGCCCAACTTTGGTTCAGCACCAAGGTAGCGTTTGCTGATTGGATGGCTACAATTAGACACCAATCAGCAAGCGCTACCCAGGTGCTGAACCAAAAATGGGCTGGCTTCTAAGCTTTCATTACAGCTTTTTAAAATAAAGATACCAAGAGAACAAAGAAAAATTTATAATAGGAGTAAATTAGAACGTTGTTTAAAATTGGATGCTCTATCTGAATCATGAACATTTAATTTTGAATATATTATCCCTTTAAGATGTCTCTACTACTTATGCTTCCCTCTCCCTCAACTTCCCCAGGTACTTCCTTTAGAATGTAAGCTCACAAGTCCAGCTGTCCTGTTGATCACTTTATGTAAAGATGGTTTACAGCTTACAGTGACTCAAGGGTGGGGCCCTCTGCCCTTATGATTTGTGTAAATGTCCTCTATTACAATACTCCATAACTGTATACTTAAAGGGACATAAAACAAATTGGGATAGAGACAAAATATAATAATATGTACTTTAATTACTTTACCTGCAAATTTATACTGCAGTGCCTCGCCATTAACCCTTTCTATTTAGTTTCTGAATTGTAATGCTCTAACTCCCCCCCACACATTTCCTACTATGGCTGTATCTATATCTATTGTTGCTTTGGTAGAATGCAAAAATGCATAGGGATTATCTGCTGGTGCATGCCTAGAAGCTGTGAACTCAGATAAAATACAATACCTGTGTCTAAACACTGATAAGGGTGGGTGGAGCAGACTGTTCCAGTCAGCATTCTTATGTAATTAATTTTGCTGATTTTTGAAAATTATTTTAAAATACTTGCCAGCAATTTTGAAACAATGTTTTTATGCAAACTATTTTTACTTAATTAGCCCTTTTAGGATATGCACAGATCTCAACCTGTTTTATGGCACTTTAAAGTGATGAAAAATCGAAGCGTTTTTACCATCACTGAAAATAATATTGCGTTTAATTTATCATTTGTTTAAAAAAGGTTGCTAAACTCATACTGCCTGTGCCGCGGCCACCTCTAAGGGGCCGAATTATCAAGCTCTGAATGGAGCTTGATGGCCCTTGTTTCACAGAAACAGAAGTTATGAAACAGTGGTCTAAAGACCGCTGCTCCATAACTTGTCCGCCTGCTCTAAGGCGGCGGACAGAAATCAACCCAATCGAATATGATCAGGTTGATTGACACCCCCTGCTAGCGGCCGCAAATCTGCAGGGGGCAGTATTGCACAAGCAGTTCACAAGAACTGCTTGTAGAATAATAAATGCCTACAGCGTATGCTGTTGGCATCTATCGATGTGCAGCGGACATGATACGCTACATCGTAACATGTCCACTCGCACATTGATAAATATGCCCCTTTATCTCTAACACTGTCAGATGACATGCATGGCTATTGGTTTAGAGGTGGAACTGTCACCTCATTGGTAGAGGAGCGCTGAACTGTGGGCGGCCAGAGGCTTTGACTTTAGTGAGCTGCCGCGGCACAGGCAGGGTGAGTTTAGCACAGTTTCTTAAATAAATGATCAATGAAACTCAACATTATTTTTATTGATGGTAAATCCTAGCGTCTTTTAAACACTTTAATGTTACAGCACTGCATAATATGTTGACGCTTTATAAATAAACAATAGTAATAATAAAAAAATAATTATATAAACATGGGTTTATTTTTTCAAGGCAATGAGAGTGATGCAGATTGTGAAAATGTCGCTGCCTTGAAGCATGTGTACATAATGATTGTTTCTTAGCAGTCACATATGTTAGCCTGACGGAGCTTGCCAAACAATGATAAAACTATCACAATTACTTCTGGCTCTGAGAATGTAGCGCTCACAGCAATATTGCTTCTGCAAAAATAAGGTACAGTATGGCATCTGCAGTACTATGTGCATTACGATGTGTCGGGTGACTGTGTCACTGGGCATGGGTAAACTCACATTAACCACTTGAAAGATAGTGACGACTTTAACGTTTTTATTTCCATTGCAATCCTCTCTGTCATGCAAGTAGTTAACCCTAACCTGACACTAACCCCAACCCCTTAATCCAATCTTAGCTGTAGATCTAACCCAAACTGTAACCTATAGCCTAACCTTATCTCTAGCCCTTATACCAAAACTAATCCTAACCAAAATCCTAACCCTAACTCGAATGCCAGCTGTAACCCTAACCATAGCTGTAGCACTAACCCTACCCCTAGTCCTGATGCAAGCTCTAGCCCTTAGCACAGAATTTACACTAACCATAGCCGTAGTCCCTGCACTAACTCTAGACACTAATTCTAGCCCTTAGCCAACAATTTACTGTATCCCTTAAAACCCTACACTTAACTGTAGCCCTAATCCCAGCAATAAGCCTGATTCTTGATATAAACTTTACTTTTGCCTTAATCCTGTCTAACCCTAAATTGTAGCACTCTTCCTAGTTATAACCCCAAACATAGCAATAAATTCAGCCCTAAATCTAATCCTAATCCTAACTCTTACCTTAGTTCCAGCAACTCCCGATATTAAAGCCATAACCCCAATTCTTAATCCTAACCTTTCCTTAATATCAAGATTGTCTGTCTTGCACAAAAAATACCATAATCCCCTCAAGAACCTTCACATTCATGAGATCTTTGTAACATCCTATGAGCAAGACCATAGAACTCAATCTTACTGCTGGAACTTTGCATCTAGAGTCATAAAAAGTTAATAAAATATACAATTAAATTCCTGAATAAGAATATGAACATATCGATAATTTATCAGCATCATTAAATCAATTATCTAACCACCTGTTAAGTCAGGTTTAAAGGGACAGTCTACTCTAGAATTGTTATTGTTTAAAAAGACAGATAATCCCTTTATTACACATTCCCCAGTTTTCATAACCAACACAGTTATGTTAATAAACTTTTAACCTCTGTGATTACCTTGCATCTAAGCCTCTGCAGACTGCCCCATTATCTCAGTGCTTTTGACAGACATGCATTCTAGCCAATCAGTGCTGACTCCTAAATAACTCCACAGGAGTGAGCACAATGTTATATGTATGACACACATGAACTAGCATTGTCTAACTGTGAAAAACTGTCAAAATTCACTGAGATAAGAGGCAGTTTTCAACGGTTTAGAAATCAGTTTGAGCCTACCTAGGTTAAGCTTTCAAAAAAGAATACCAAAAGAACATAGCAAATTTGATGCTAAAAGTAAGTTGTTTAAACTTGCATGCCCTATCTGAATCATGAAAGTTTAACTTTGACTGGACTGTCGCTTTAAGGAAACTAAGGAGCAACAGATTTTTCAAGCTATGCCTATATTCTCACACCTGGTTATTTTAATTTTTTTAACATAAATGTGGTTCATTTTCATAGACATTTAGTAGCAAAAGTTGTAACTGTACTTTATTTTATGCAGTGATACCAAGGCACACTGTCACATTTAATTATTTTAAACAGGATATATAATCATCTAATCACTGAACATTATTTCTATTTGCAAATAGGCCAAATAAAGGGTTCATTTAAACTGTACAATACAGACAGGTGTCCTATAGCATTAATCACAGCAACCTAACCACAGAAAACTGAAGCATGCGTTATGCCTGTTTATTCTTCCTTTTGCAATAAAAGCTTAGTGGACATTTATAGTAAAAACTAGAATACAAACAAACAAGGAAAGGTACAAAATAAACTCTATAGAATTGTAGGTGCTTATTCTCTAAAATAACACATGCATACTGTTTGTTTAATAACTATTAATGCTCCATTCACTTTTTTTTATTAATTGCCTGTTATTAAATATGCCCATTAAAGACATTTTTATTATCTGTATATTATGTATGAGTGGTTAACTACTGAATTAATCACATATAAAATAAATGTTTTGAAAGCATTTAATGCAGTACTATTTGTATTTTTCTGTGGTCCCTGGACATGCCCTTTGAAAAGTATTTTTAAAATATATAATATATA
Organism: Bombina bombina; assembly: GCF_027579735.1. Lineage (NCBI taxonomy): Eukaryota > Metazoa > Chordata > Amphibia > Anura > Bombinatoridae > Bombina > Bombina bombina. Next base: position 1,053,934,728 of record NC_069503.1, read on the forward strand.
TAACTTATCATCTTGCTTTGGCCAATAAAGAAGTAATACAAATTATCTCCAGTACTGGTTAAGAAATCACTGTGTAGAATGTTACCAAGCCAAAATTCTGGATACTACAGAATACACCTCAGCTTCTCTAAAGGCAGAGAATAAATAAACAAAAACAAAGCAGTTTTAAAGTTAATTCTCTGAGAAAAATGTGCCAAATAACATTGGAGTTGAATGCCTCTTTGTTGCTAATCAATATCATCTTTAATGTTATGCACATCTCTAAGATAAAATTACTTTTTTTTTAATAAAACTAAAAAGTAACAACATTTTAATAAAAAAATATGCATTTGTTTAGTACTTTCTGGAGGTGTCATTTAAGGTATTCATCCTACAAACCAATATTCTAGTTACCGACCACTCAAATTACAATTATTAACCACTGTTATTAGCTGCAAATTATTTTCTCTATGGAAGCAATTTAAGATGCTAAAAAATCTGTTAACAATTTGCAAGTCTGCTGCAATACTATAAAATGTGCTATGGTTACTAGTGTCAGACAGTGCTTGCTGGGTACCATATGGTGAGAATACTTAACTTTGTGATTATGTGAAGTGTGCATAAAATAGATTACAACTTTCTTTTGCTGATAAAAAAAACCTAAATTGTTTATTTATTTTCCAGGAGCCCTAGTGCAGTCAGTACTTTTACAATGCTGAATAAACTAAACTAAATATAAAGTTAGATACAAGGGGGGTAAAAAAATCAAGTGCTCCATGAAAACATTTGATGACTGAGTGGGGCTTTGTGTAAGTAAACAATAAGTCAAACTGTTTGTGACCCTAAAATATGTTCTGAGACCATAATTTAAATTAAGTCCTCATACTCCCACACACATTTCCTTACAATAATATTATTTAAACAAGTTGAGCGAAGAAAAAGTTGCAACAACCATTTAATTTATGAACATGATATGATTTATAAATAAATATATATATATATATATATATATACACACACACATATATATATCTATATATATATATATATATATATATATATATATATACCTGTATATATATATATATATATATATATATATATATATACACACACACACACACACACATATATATATATATATATATATATATATATATATATATATATATATATTTATTTATAAAAAGAATATAAAGAGTCATGCAAGGTGCATGCAAGAAAACACAGTCAGCAAAGGTGCAGATCTCATATCTTGCTGGTTCCTGAATATTACATAAATCTAAACAGAGCCCATTAAGGTAACACGTCTGCCAGTGGAATCCCCTTAAAACTTCTTACAAAGTCAATATCATAATAATCTCTCTTGTTCTGCAGTCCCTGCAGATGGTATCTCTAGCACTTCTCTTCAAACCAATGAAATCTTAGAGATTACACACTGCATGTTTGTCCTGCACTCCAATGTGGCCCTAATAATTTATCCTTTGCAAGTTGCATGTCCCTATTCTCCAAAGCAACAGGACCCCACCTGTAAGAAATCTTAGATACACCCCCAACTGAAGTGAAACTTTTCCATGACTTTCTCTCCATAACAATACCGTTTCAGCTGTCATTCCTGTCACATCCCACCTCCTGCAAGGTACTTGTTCCCTTAACTTACTCTACAGCATAAAGTAACCCCTGTAACTAGTTCTACCATCACCCCTCACCCTGTGTAGGTTTCAAGCCCCCCCTCTCTTTAGCTTTCTCTAGATGACCCTGTAAGATTCCTCCCACTGTAATTGTCATTTTCCAGCACTTACCTTCCAGAATCACCTCCCTGCCAGCCTTCTTCAGTGCCTGCACAGCCTCATCATGCGTGGCATCCCTCAGATCCACCCCATTGACAGAGAGTATAGCATCCCCCACATAGAGTGCCTGCGTCTGGTCTGCTGCCAGCCCCTTAAAGATCTTACTGATGAGGATGGGCATCTTGTTCTCCTTGCCCCCCTTGATGCTGATGCCCAGCCCCCCTAGCTCCTGCTTCACCACTTTCACCCCACGTTTCTTGTTTGCTATAGCATCTGGCACCTGCTCTGGAAGGTCGGTCAGGGCTGTCCTCACTCCCTTGGGGCTGCTGGACACTGAGTCTTGAGGGGTTCTGTAGGAGCCATTGGTTATCCCATTGTAGTTGATGTTCTCTGCCCCCCTGTCCTCGCTGCTCAGGACCAGGCTGTCCTCACACAAGTTGGCCAGAACTTTGTGCCATCTGTCCCTGACCAGAACTTCCAGCAAACCACTCCTGTGCCCCCGGCTGCTAGGGGCTGCTGTCACTGCTACAGCCATGATAGGATCATTCTCCCTGCAGTATGGGAGCGCACACAGGACTTTACTCGCAGAGTTCACACACACTGAAATAGTTTTAGTGCCAACTAATCGCTTTCTCTCTCCTGATCCCCGTGGGGTGGAGCAAAAGCTGGGAAACCCGAGAAGATCTCAGCAAACAAGGCAGAACAAATACTACATAATAATGTGCTGTGGGCAGATCAGTCATGGGAAGCTAAGCAATGACAGGCAGATGCGGTGCTTGTTTGTAAAGAGTTAATGCTACATACGATGTCACCGAGGGCATTTATTTCTAGTTCAAAATTGCATTACACATACATGCAGTTACTATGCAGTGACATCTAGTGGTAGAATTGGGTATTTAATATGTGAGTTGTAATATAACATTGGAACAAAAACACCACTGAGAAAATATTTCTTAACTTTTTTTTATTATTGTGCTCTAGCCTCTAATCTAATCTATCATCATGATCTATCTATATCTATCTATCATCTATCTATCTATCTATCTATCTATCTATCATCTATCTATCTATCTATCTATCTATCTATCTATCTATCCATCCACCCAACCATTATCTAACAATATGTCTGACCTATACATCCAATATAGACACAACATATGCCTAAATATTTATAATTTGTGGCTACATATCATAGAATAAATACTGTCTGCCTGTCTGTCTGTCTGTTTATCTATCTTTTATCTAGCAATATCTCTGACTATACATCCAAAATAGACACAACGGGCGAGATTACATATGCGGTGGCGCCCGCAAAAGCATTTTTAGTGGGATATTGCTATCACATATACGGCACCGCATATAAATGCCGCGCATATATTTCACCCGTCGCCTGCTAATTGTACTCCCATAAACTAACATATCATATATTCAGCGCAAGAACTTACACAGTGAAAATGGGAACATTTTACTCCATTTTCACCTTGCCACACATAGGCAGGCTATATATACAGTATAAGTATTGTTATTGCCTAGAAATATTAACAAACACCTAACGCATGCACAACTAAATGCATGCTATAACTAAATAAATGTATTAACCCCTAATCTGCCATCCCCCCACATTGCAAAGTATCTAATTACACTATTAACCCATAATTCGCTAACCCCCACAAGGGCTATTGGTAGTTTAGATTATAGGGGTATTAGATTAGATTTACATTTGTTTATTTTGGATAATTTTGTTTATTTTTTTCTGTAGTTTTAGATTTTTGTTATTTTTTGTAATATTAGATTTTTTAATTTAATCTTAGGTTTTTTTAATGTAATATTAGGATTTTTTATTTTAATTTTATATTAGGATTTTTTTATTTTTGTAATTTTTAATTAATTTATTAGTAAAGGTAGTCTTTTTTATTTTAAGTAATTGGGATTAATTTAGGGGCTTAGTGATTAAATTAGTTATTTGCGTTGTGGGGGGATGGCAGATTAGGTGTTAATAGGTAAATTAGGTATTTTGTGTTGTGGGGGGTTGGCGGTTTATGGGTTAATAGATTAATTAGGTATATTGCATTGTGGGGGTTGGTGGTTTAGGGGTTAATAGGGTAATTAGGTAGATTGTGTTGTGGGGGTTTGGTGGTTTAGGGGTGAATAGTGTTAATAGGTAGATTGCATTGTGGGGGTTAGCAGATTAGGGGTTAATAGTGTAATTAGATATTTTGTTATGTGTGTGTGTGTGGGGGGTTGGCGGATTAGGGTTTAATACATTCAGGGCTGCCACTAGAAATTTTGGGGCCCCTTACTAGACCATTGGTTGGGGCCCCCTCCATCCCTTTGACTAAAATGTGTGCACATTTTATTCTTGAGTATAGTCAAACTTGAAAATATTGTAAAAGTAATAACACACATACACAGAAATACACACATAAACTCAGACACACATAAAGGGACAGTATACATACATTTTGATATAACTGCATGTACTAGACACTACTATAAAGAACAATATGCACAGATAGCAATATAAAACTCCAGTATAAAACCTTTATAAAACTTACTTAAAAGCTCCCAGTTTCGAACTGTTGATGAGGTTAGACTGGATCTGTAGACATCAGTATATATCTAGAAGAGACACTAACACACAGACACACTAACACACACAGACACACACTAACACACAGACACACACACTCACAGAGACACACTAAAACTCACAGAGACACACACAGACAGACCCTAACACACACAGACAGACACTAACACACACAGAGACACATATAGGAATACACACACATACAGACACACACACTAACACACAGGAAAACACATACACACATACACACACAATCTAACAAAAAAGTCCTGCTGCACTGCACATATTTAAGTTACTACATAAAGATTATGCAGTAAGATAGCAGACAGACATTGCATGCATGTATGACTAGTTTGCAGATGTTTAAGGGAAGCCACAAACAAAGCCTACACTACAGTGTAACTCCAAATATTTAATACATTTGGCCAATGCCATATAAACATACAATGAGCAGAAGCTCTTTTAACAGTTGCCTAGGGCACGTAGGGCTCAGTACAAGCATTTTTTTAGACCCCCCCCCCTTTACTCAAAGGTAAGAGAAGAGGTTTGAGGGGGAAGGTTGAAGAAGCAATAGTGTTCAGTTAACATTTTCTGAAACACCAGCAAAGCTAGAAATTAACATTTTCCCTTCAGCTGCCATCTATGAACCAATGAAAGTAAATGTAGCTTGCATGTACACAAAATGTTAGTTTTTGCCTGGTGGGATAGTGAGGACCGTTCCTAACAGACCCTTCTTGACCCCATTTCCTCCTCTTATTAGGAGACACTATCACATCTGGAAAGTGTAATTTAATACTACTAGTTTAGCGCTAACCTTCCTGGCTCCTGTCTGCCTGTCACAGCTCAGCGAGTCTTTCCCGCGCTGCAGTACAGCTGATTGCCTAGGATCAAGCTATCTGTCTGTTGTGAAAGATGCCCCTCCCCCTCTACAGGCTCCCGTGCAAATACACTGCCTTCACAGCCTGTAGTTCAATCTCTGCCTCGGCTGCTTAATACATCCTAATTCACCTTCTCTCTCAGCTCAAGATTTTGCCAGCCACTTCAATAACAAAATCGATGCCATCAGAAACGAAATCGTCTCTCAGCATGCTTCCAGCCTCTCACCCCCTCAAAATCTTGCAATTAACCAAAACCCACATAGCCCTATATTTATCTCTTTTGCCCCTGTTACGGAGGAAGAAGTTTCTGCCCTTATACTATCCTTTCACTTCACTACCTGTCCCCTCGAACCCATCCCCTCACAGCTACTTCCCTCCCTCTCTTCTACACTTACCCCTATACTCACACACATCTTCAACCTCTCCCTCAGCACTGGTATATTTACCTCATCTCTAAAACATGCACTGGTCACACCTATCCTCAAAAAACCTTCTCTCTACCCACAGAGGGTAAGGTGGTGTGAATCTGGTGTCCTAACATCAGCTGTGCCGGGCTAAACCCCGTGGCTTGAATGTGAGTCGCCCTATAGGACAAGAGGGCCAGGTATGGCTCAGATGGCTTTAAAATGAATTTTGTTGTTTGAACTGCCCTTTCAGCCATTGCGTTGGCCTGCGGGTAATGTGGACTTGACGTGGAATGTATAAAATCATATTCCCTGCTGAAAGAACTGAACTCTGTGGAAGCGAACTGCATTCCGTTATCACTCACCAGCTCCATTGGTATGCCCCACTGGGCGAGCAAGCTCTTGAGACAAGTGATAACGGCTTGACTTGTAATTTCATTCAAAGGTGCAATTTCCAAATACATGGAATAGTAGTCGATCATGACTAAGAACTTTTTCCCGTGCAGTTTGCACAAATCAGCAGCTATTTTCTGCCACGGGCCTGCAGGCAGCGGAGTAGAAATCAAGGGCTCCCTTCTCTGAGTAGGCCGGCATTCCCAGCAAAAGGCACATTTAGACACATGGCTTGCAATGTCGGAACTGATTCCAGGCCACCATACAGCCGTAGATGCCCTTTCTCTGCACTTTGTAATGCCTAAGTGGCCATCGTGAATCCTGTTTAACATCTCCTGCCACATGCTAACAGGAATAACAATGCTGTCCTGGAACAGCACCAACCCATCCAGCTCTGTGAGCTGCGACCTTTCTGACTGGTAAGAACTTAAAGACATCCAGGCTGCCCAACTCTCGGGCCAACCTTCTTTTATGTACTTTATAACTTCTTGAAGGTCTGTATCTAAATATGTCTCTTTCTTTATTTGTTCTAGCTTCCCTGAAGAAATGGATTTGGAGGCCAGAACTAAATCTACATACAATTTTACAACTGATTCCGTTGAAGACTCTTCGGCAGCAGCCAGCGGGAGCCTGGACTGTGTATCTGCCACAACCAGTTGTTTCCCCGGCACATGCACTGCCAGAACGTTGAATCTGAGCAGCCTCATTAGAAGTCTCTGGCATCTTAGGGGTGTTTTGTCAATATCATAGGAATTGATTAAAGGGACTAGTGGTTTATGATCAGTCTCCAGACTAAATTTCTCTAAACCCACTTGGTAACGCTGAAAGCGCTCACAGGCCCAAACTGCAGCCAGGCACTCTTTCTCAATTTGGGCGTATTTTGACTCAGCAGCCGTCAGTGTACGGGAACAGTAGGCAATGGGCTGTAGTTTGTTTTCATTCAGCTGCAGGAGGGCGGCCCTTAACCCATAACTGCTCGCATCAGCACTAACCACAGTCTTTTTGGAAGGGCCGTAGAACCCCAACACTGGGGCAGACCCCAGCAGGGACTTGACCTGCATAAAAGATTCTTCCTGTGAAGTTCCCCAGACCCAGGCAACATCTTTCTTTAGCAACTCTGTGATAGGGTGTAGTATTGTGGAAAAATCTGGAAGGAACCTGCCCACATAATTTACAAGGCCCAATATTTGTCTCAGCTCATGTACATCAGAATTATTTTTCATCTGTTCAATAGCACAAATTTTCTCGGGGTCTGGCTTGATGCCATCCTCATTGATGAAATGCCCAAAGTAACATAATTCAGCTTTCCCAAATTGGCATTTCTCTTTGTTTAGCTTCAGCCCGGACTCTCTGATAGTCTGCAGCACACAGCTCAATCGCTGATCATGTTCCTCCAACGTAGACCCATACACTAAGATGTCATCCATGACGACTGCCGTGCCCACATGGTCTCTTAGGAGAGAACTAATTTCTCTTTGGAAGATTTCAGGAGCAGAGGATATCCCGAAGGGGAGTCCGCAAAAACAAAACCGACCTACTGGTGTAATGAAGGTAGTCAGTTTGCGGCACTTTGGATCTAGAGGTATCTGCCAGAAGCCGCTAGAAGCATCCAATGTAGAGAAGAACTTTGCCCCCGCCAATTTCCGAGCTATGTCTTCAAGTGTTGGCAGCACATATCTCTCTCTCTTTACCGCCTCATTCAGCCTTTTCAAGTCTACGCAGATGCGTACCTTCCCGTTCTTCTTCGCAACAGGCACAATGGGGGCACACCAGTCAGTTGCTTCAACAACCTCTTCAATAATCCCCATATTCTTCATTCGCAGAAGCTCCTTCTCCACTTGAGGCATGAGCAGGAATGGAATTCTATGGGGAGTGGTAATGCTGTATGTTACTGCGTCACCTTTAAGTGATATACGGATTGGGTTACAATCAGTAGGCCCAATTCGCCAAACATATCGTCTGTGATCTCATTCACTCTGGCCACTAGGCACAAACCACAGGCTGCTTTTCTGCTCAATAAGTTGTTAACACACTGACCTCTAATCACATGCACCCACATGGTGAATTTCCTTTGCTTGTACTCGCAGCTGGCAAGAAATTTCCCCTCACAATCAATACGGCCACCAGGACTATGGACTTTTGTTGTACCTTTTGCCAGCTAGGGCTGTCGAGGCAGTTTTATGAATGCTGCAAGAAACATTACAGTGATGTCTGCTCCTGTGTCAATCTTAAAGGCTCCCATTACAGTAAGGGTAACCCTCCAATCATCTTCTGAACCCGGCCGTTCAACAACAGACCCCACAAAGTACACTACTTGACCCTCCTGGTCGCTATCCACCTGCATCTCCTTAATATATTCAGTCTTACACACCACTTCAAAATGGCCCATCCTGTTACATTTTCTACAGCTTTTGTCTTTAGCAGGGTATATGACGCTCTGATCATGGGCACGGTTGCACCGTGTGCATTGGGCATGCTGCGCCCATCCACTTCTGGGCCTATCTGTTGCCCTAGGTCTTCTGCTCACACTGTGCCTTTCACTGGCAGCTCTCCTGAACTGCTGCACTTCATCCACAATACTCTCAGACCTCAGATCAGCACTTTGCTTTTTTACCAGTTCACTCTGGCGGGCCATCCTAATAGCCCCATCTAATGTTAAGTCAGACTCTAACTGCAGCTTCAGTAAGACTTCAGCATCTGCAATTCCAATAACTATTCTGTCTCTGATTTGCTCTTCTTTAGCAACACTAAACTCACAGAATTCAGCTAGTTCATACAGGCTGCGCACAAATGACTCCACAGATTCTCCCACACGCTGAACACGTTTGTGAAAACAAGCCCTCTCATGAATTACATTTCTTTTGGGCACAAAGTGGGCACTGAGTTTATTCATAACTGTTTCAAAGTCAAATTATTCCCCTTCTTGGAAAGTAAAAGCATTGAACACTGACTCCACATCTTTCCCCATAGAGTATAAAAGAGAATTAACTTGTACTTCACCACTCTCCTTGTCCAGCTTGGAAGCAATCCTGAAGCGTTGAAACTGCTGACGCCATGTGGGCCAAGCTGCAGGCTGAGGGAAGTCAAAAAGCTCAGGTGGGGTAAACTTTGACATTGTCATCGATCAGGAACAGAAGCGCAGGCAAGAACTTCTGACACCATGTCATGAGATGCAGGACATATGCAGGACACAGCAAGGAAGGTATAAGTCTATTTTATTGTAGAGCATGGAAACATACATCTGGTATGGCCCCATGCCCCGCCCCAATCTTGTGCCGTCACTTCCTGCTCTCATCACACTCCCCATCCAACTACCGCCCTATTTCCCTACTCCCTCTTGCCTCAAAGCTCCTTGAAAAGCTAGTACATGCACGCCTATCCCATTTCCTAACATTACATTCCTTCCATGACCCACTGCAATCTGGATTTTGCCCCCATCACTCCACAGAGAGAGGGCTGAATGCCCTTTTAAGGGCAGTAAAAGATCTGAATGCCCTTTTAAGGGCAATGCCCATACAAATGCCCCTTTATGGGGCAATGGGTAGCTTAGGTTTTATTTAGACTTAGGTTTTTTATTTTGGGGGGTTGGTTGGTTGGGGGTTTTTACTGTTGGAGGTCTTTGTACATTTTTGTCAGTAAAAGTGCTGTTTAACTTTTAAGGGCTATTGGTAGTTTATTGTAGGTTAAGGGGTGTTTTTATTTTGGTTTATTTTTTTATTTTTATACGGCTATTAGATTAGGTCTAATTGTTTTTATTTTGATAATTTTGTTTATTATTTTTTGTAATCTTAGAGTTTTTTTTATTTTTCAGAATTTTAGTGTTTATTATTTTTTGTAGTGTTAGATTTTTTTAAAATTTTTTAATTTTTTTCGTAGTTGTTTTTTTTTTAATTTGTAATTTAATTTTTTTATTTTTTCGTTGTGTTAGGTTTTTTTAATCATGAAAATTAGGTTTTTTTAATTGGTAGTTTTTTTGTTTTTTTATGTTAATTTATAGTTTAATCTTAGTTGTTTTTATTTCACAGGTAAGTTTTTATTTATTTTAATATAGTTATAGTGTAACTTTTAATTTAAAGTTAGGAGGGTGTTAGGTTTAGGGGTTAATAGTTTAATTTAGTGTTCTGCGATGTGGGGGGCCGGCGGTTTCGGGGTTAATAGGTTTAGTTTATTAGTTGCAATATGGGGGTCTGGCGGTTTAGGGGTTAATAGCTTTATTTAGTGTTGGCGATGTCGGGGAATGGCGGATTAGGGGTTAATAGGGAGTTTATGTAGTTTATGGGTGTTAGTGTACTTTGTAAAATTTTAGTTATGAGTTTTGTGAAACATTTTTGTTTTGCAAAATCCATAACTACTGGTCTCAGGTAGCGGAATGGATTGTATTGGTATAGGCTCTAACGCGAGCATTTTAGATGGACCGCACAACCTGTAATACGGTGCCATGGAAAATCCTGCACTGAGTGTGGAATGGAGGGTTGCGTTAAGGCTAAAATGCTTTCGTTACAGCCTATACTGCTGCAACTCCTAATATGCGTTACCGGCCATTCCACGCGGCCAATTTTTAAGCAAAGCCAATTTTTAAGCGGCATAGCCGTACCGCAAAACTCTTAATCTAGCCGAATATCACTGACTATACATCCAAATAAAACATAACAATATCTGCCTAAATATTTATCATTTGTGGTTACATATCATAGAATAAATACTGAAATACATACTACTTTGTTCTCATTTAAGTTCCCATGGCCAACATTACATGGACAGATGCAGAAAACCAGGAACATACTACAAGGGTATCAGATCACTCAACTTGAGACGGGGCACAAACATATAGGGGGCACATCTTGTACTCAAGTCAGTAGTGGCATCTCCACCGAGGCTCCACTTGCATTATGTCTGGCCCATTGATATGCCCTCTCCAAAACAGGGCTCACAGTGTAAGAAAAGTGTACAGATTTGCTTCAAAAGATGTCAGTGTCTCATAGATGGCTGTCACTATGTTACTGTTTAAAAAAATCCTGCCTCCATATTTGCCCAGGAAGACTGCGCACGTGCATATCCTCTGTTGGAAACTAACAAAGAGAGAAGGATCACTACAGTCACAAAGAGGAAGCTCCAATTTTGTGGAAAATGGGTGTCTGTTATTAGCAAGCATGCTGACGAATTATGCTATTACAAGGAGTTTGTGCTGCTTTGAAAAGGGCACAATGAGGGGATGCATCTCCAACAAACCGTTGGAAATGTTAGAACAATACACACATTTCATTATAGTCCACTTGTGATATTACAGTATGGCACTTTGCATGGCACCTTTCACATTGATACAGTTTATCTGGAACTTTTACCGAGGCAGTTATCGGATATGTTTCTCATGTGACAAACTATACAGGGCATATTTCACTGTGATATACTATTTCCCTTAGCTGTATCTGCATTTCTGTATTTTTATAAAACTTGGTATTAATTCCAGGAGTACTTTTTGATGTTGTATCCAAAGTGTACAAATAATTAAGGATGAAAAAAGTAGCAGCTAAAACACATACTCAGCCGCACATTGCTAAAGGTGGGGGATAACTGAATTTCGATTAAACAAATAATTAATAAATAATTTAGTCTGGTTATAAATTAGTCAACCTGTGAGCTCATGAAAAAAGGTGTGGACAGTCGGGTAAGTGGTACTTTGCTAGGTAAATCTACCTTTTCCCTATTCAGAGCAGAGGTACATTCTTAGAACTGTTCCACTCTATACTGAAGAAACAGAACTTACACAACTTTATTATAATAGAGATTTTTTTTTTTAAAACAATCTAAGTTCTGAGGATAAACAAGCCTTAGGGTCGATTTATGAAGCAGCGGATGCTGCTTCCAACCCACTCTGCATCAGGTCCAACTGAAGCGGAAGTTAAGAAGCAGCAGTCATAAGACCGCTGCTCCTTAACTCGTCCGCCACCTCTGCGGCGGCGGACAGCAATCAGCCCGATCGAATACGATTGGGTTGATTGACACCCCCTTCTAGCGGCCGATTGGCCGCGAATGTGCAGGGGGCGGTATTGCGCAAGCATTTCACGAGAAATGCTTGTTCAATGATAAATGCCGACAGCGAAGACTGCATTTTTTATCATTATACAAATGAGCAATAGCAGTTCATATCAAATATTAGGTTCTAATCTAAGACCTATAAAAAATATATTAAGTCTATCATCGATGAAGCCAGGGGCGAAACTACAGGGGATTCAGGTGCGACTGGGCCCCTGAGGGTGGGGGCCCAGCTTAAAAAAAAATAAAAAATAAAATTTATAATTTTTTTTTTATAATTTTTTTTTAATAAAAAACTTTAATCTACCACTGCCTGCACTGATATCATGTGAGTGTGACATGACTACAGGGGTTAATGTTTCTGTTTTACCCATTGGCGTTTATGTGTGTGTGTGTATGTATGTGACTGTGTGTGTATTTATGCATGTATGTTTGTGTATGTTTGTGGAACCAGCAAATTACAGACCTTGTTACTACAGCATGGGGGGCGGGGGGTAAACAGTGTCAGTCTATACAGTACCACTATATACAGTATGGGGGGCTGGACCATGTCACAGACTACTGTGGTCACTTTATAAAGTACTGGGCAGGTACGGTCAGGCCAGCCACCTCACCGGCAGATTACAGACTGTGTCACTGACTCACTATATACAGTACTGGTGGGTTAAACAGTGTCACTATATTCAGTAATAGGGGGTCAAACCATCTCACAGACTGTGGGCACAGATTACCTCCTTTTGCAGACATAATCTGATTCAGATTTTTTTTTTCTGTGTTAAATGTAAAAAAAAAAAATATATGTATTAAATTCACCTTTTTTTGGAGGGGAGGGGGGCCCTTCTCAGATTCTTGCACCTGGGCCCTGTGGTTTCTAGTTATGCCTCTGGATGAAGTCATGGAGAAATGTTATATAGATGCAATTCATAAAGCTAAATATTTGTATGTTAAATATCCATGTACCTCTGTCTTTCACCATTTTCCCAAGGTCCGGAAATCACTAGTATCAGGTATAGGGTGTCTATTGGAGTCTTTATCTAAGTGGATAGACCTTTTTCAACCTATGGTCTTTGAACTATGGAGAGATGTACGAGACACTAAACATTTGTTAACATTAATGTCCAATATGGTGTGAACTGGATATAGTTGGGTAACAACTGATGTGGTTTCCCTCTATTCATCTATTCACCATGAATCTGGTCTAAAACCAATTACTTATGTTTTGGAAAAGGACACAGGTTTAACTAATGAGAAATGTAAATTCTTCCAAGTGAAATACAGTTCTTATTGTAACATTACATTTTTTAGTTTGAGGAAAGTTTTCCTTCATACCCAGAGATATGGGATATAAATTAGAGGGGAATTTACCCCCTTGTAAATCAATCTGTTTTTAGGTTGGTGAGAGCTATCCCACATCTACGGAGCTGTAAACTCCTACAGATCACATATTGCATTTTATAAAAGGTACATTGCTGACCTACTTTTAATCTGGGCAGGCACACAAGAAGAAGCAGGGGATTTTTTTTAAATTTTGGAACAATAACAACATGGGTCTCAAGTTGACTATGGAGCTTCATACAACTGTGGTGAACTATCTGGGTATTACACTGATAGGGATTAGTTTATCAGGAATTATAGACACATGAATGTGAAGTTTTAAAGAAACAAATAATCAACAGGCTCTACTCCAGATCTGTTATAAGGAAGTCTAGACAACAAGTTGATTTGATTCCTAGATTATCATTGCTATATTTTCCTGATAGGTAGGAGGAAAACCAATTAAAAATGACATAAGATTACTTTTTTTACGAAAGATATAGTAAAAAATATCATCAATTGTTTAAACTAATTTCTTGGCTTATGAGAAATGAAACAAGTAATTGAAAAGGGATGCTTCTTTTCATATAAATGTAATACTACATTATGTAATATTTTGTCACCTACAATATTACCTATTACATTAGGGCACTTATAGGTAAATCCTTATTTTGAGCCTTGTTACTGGCAGAAAATATGAAACGGCATAATGTATCATATTATATATCTTGTCTTCTGTGTAGACTGTAAATTGCAATACATAGGTCTCACCACTAGGGTTCATGTATTAAAGAGCATTGCATTAACATTAAAGTGATCGTGATTGCTCGACTCTTGCCAAACTTTTATAGATCGACATCAGGAAAAAGTTTTTATTTGCAGAACATTGAACATATAATGACTCCACCTAGAAAAGGGGTGGTGTTTGTGTGTGGGAAATGCCTGAGCCGCTGTGAGATGTTTTGAATATTTCAATTAAAAACTAGGCTACTCTTTGTGCTTAACTCCCAAAATGATATTTTAGATTTTGGGTGTAATTAAGCAAGTAATTATTGAGCCTTGCACCATATTATGGTGAAGTTTATATACAGGGATTATTAAAATTTGAAGTGTCAGCATCAGGTTTTCATTTATCTAATGTATATACACATATGGCCCATATCTTTAGACTTTATTGGCTTAGCTGAGTTAAATATAGCCTAGTGAGTGCCTTGTCAACTATTGAATTTTTTAATATGTGATAAATGATTAAAGGTCAGCAAGTATGTTGTGTATATTTTTAACTTATTTGCAGTACAATTATCAATGACCAAAGGCTAGTAAGTGTGTTGTGTACATTCTTAAATAATTGTAAATGTGAATTGTGGAAATCATTGTATTCAATAGATATGGAGTAGTGTAAACAAAAGGAACTCCTGTATGCAATGGCTGTATATATGATTACAGGTATCTACCCAAAATGTGTCAGATGCCATTGGGGTTGCCTCTGATTTCACTTCTATCTGAAATCTTTTTTTTAACTAAACTGTGATGTTAAATTGTAATTAATCTTTTGATAAAGTCTATTTTAAAATATGGATTTAGCTAGTCTGGGATTTTCTAACTAGGCTTTGGATCAATTCCATGCCCACATCACAGGGCAGATTATTACAATAGATTCTAGGAACAATTAAACCAAGAAGCAGGAAGCCATTGTAAAAATAAGGGACAGCTGGCAGGTATGTACTGGTGGTAATGGAGATTTTTTACAACTTATTCTTACATACATTCCGCTTTCACCATTTAACCAATTTATTTTCTTGGCAATTTTATATTTGTTATAGGTCATAAGATTCATTCTAATGTATAACCTTGTGGCAGGTTTGGTAGGACTATGCGGGGAAGTAACATTTCTTTATTTATTTAATACAGATTAAAAAAACTGTTACATTAAATGTCAAAAATATGCACCATAACTCAGATAGTAAAGTTGCCAGAACTGATTTTTAATTCAAATTAGGTGCCTGTTCACTAAGAAAATGATCTTTCATAACAGGGAGAAACACCAATAACTTATACCTTTTAAAAAAAATAAAAATATTTAGCCAAATTGAGAGGTCCGTCATTGTTTCCCTATGTTGCCAAACTTGAATCCCTGAAGCCACACAGCATAGACTCAAATCGGCAATTAAATACTGTACCCATAAGATAACCTGCACTGAAAAGTTCATCAAACCAAAACAGAAAGAAGTGGCTAAGCTGAAATCTGATTTACAATGATTATTTTTCTGTTTGACGTCGACACCTTGGCCAGCTTTTCATCTGGAAGACATTTCATTTTGACATTGTCGATTTTGATGCCATCAACATGGCTTATGGGTCTCTGCATAGTGTCTACCGTCCACTCAAATTGTTTAGACTTAGCTGAACAAGTTATCAAACATCATCTAAAAAAGGGAGAGATTGATGACAACTCCAGATACGCTAGCCAATACTAGCTTGCCCATAGGTAGGCAATTATCTATGTAAAACTTGTCATCAAACTGGGGAAAGTAAAAACAGCAAGTGTTAAGTAGCAAGAGTCTAAAAACTGACTCTATGTTGAGCTTTCCTAACAAAACTAGCCTCTTGGACTAAGTGCAATGTCTTGGAAAATGACTGGTACTGTAGGACAGGTGTTGCATACGTTTAAACTTGCACCCCTACTTTTTGAGCACTGTACCTAATGTAGATATCACTAAGTCTGGTACAGGTACACTAGGAAACAAGTCCACCATTCTAACTTTGCAATTTCTTTGTTCAACCTTTCATGAGCCATGCTAGGAAATTCATGAGCTGATCATAGATTGGGCACCCTAGGGGTTTGTTGACTATGGGGATAGGGTACTAGATATAAGTGGGGTAAGTAGAGCGCTGGAAACAGTGATTCCAAACACCTCACTGTGAAAAAAGTCCTTCAAACTTATTTTGTATTGTAAGAAAAAAAGGGGGGCGGGGCGTGAGGGCGCTAGTGAAAGCTTAAGAAATCGAATGTGTTATTATTTGACACAATGTGTATATATTTGGATAAATAAAATTTCCTAAATAGTTATTCAAGAAATGTTATATGTAAACCTAAAATTTCTTTCATAAGTGTTGGTTCTTATTTAATTGAAATTTGTGTTTCAGTTTGTGCTATATAGCGTTTAAAATACAATGTGATCATTTATCATAATATGCAAATGTGAATAAAGTGCAATGTGCAATAGTTCTTGTGCACCAAAATTCCTTAGTTGTTTATATTCAATTATTTATAGAATTAAAGCTTTGCTGAAAAGTTCATATGAGTTGAATTGTAAATTCTATGCGTATTAACCTACAGATATCTTAAATCAATTTGTGTATAATTTTTTTTATATGCAATTGTGTGTAAATGTATTTATTTCATACAAATTTATGCAAGACAACCAATGAGAAGAGAGAGAGATCTAATAAAATATATTTATTATAATAATATAGAATGAGAATGTAGAATAAGGGGACGTCTCCCCAATAAAAAAATATATAAAAGAAGGGGCATAAAACCTTATGACAATAAAATATAAATCTCTAATAATTATTTTGCAACTCTATTATCGGTACAACAAGGGAGTCTCTGCAACCTAAAAAAGTAAGATCTCTAAAAGCCGTTTTTTCTTGACAGCAATATTTCCTGTTACGGCAACAAAGTTTTTGCAAAGTAGGTATATACTGTTTGATTTTAAGTCCCAAACTTAGCGCTTCAAAAGAGGAACAAATTTGTGTTATGATACTTAGCGTATGAGTTACCTTATCCCTTTTTGCAAGGTTCAGTCACTGCTTCTCTCCTCGATGCGACTGAAAGCTCAGACCTGCCGCATGTTGTCGACGTCTGACGTCACTGCCTGGTCTTTAATCTTCTGATCCGTTAGAAAGTAACAGTTTTGGCACTTTAGTTTTTTAGAACCAAGGTATTCCAAGAAACTCCTGCACTTAGTGTTTTACACGCAGGAAAGGAATACTATAAAGCGATGATTTTGATGTGGTAGTTGTTGGTAATAGAAATAACCCGGGTTATACTGTCACAACAGTTTTCCAATTGCTTGAGGTATAAAACTTTTTTTGAAAGTCACTGGATACCACTGAGGGTCACAGGAGTCACTAGATGCCACTATGGGTCACAAGAGTCGACGCGTTTCGCTCTATACAGAGCTTTATCAAGATACTTGTGAATCCTAATTGTGGATATTTAAAGCTGATGCCAGACTTTGATTGGTTGATTTTTCATTGAATTAAAGGTGGAATTTTGGTAGCTCATACTCTGTTAAGGTGGACTTCTTAGGAAACTCATACTTGTATCATATAATGAGTGATTCATCTCCTTTGTTCATCAAATAGTGCTTTCTGTACCTTTTTGCACTGTAGTTGCTTATAAAAATAGACTGTTAAATAAATATGCATAATAAAAAGAATGAATATTTTTACTGTAAAATTTAAAAACCTATAATAAATCAATATTTTTAATCAAATAAAGATAAAAATTCAAAAGATCAACCAATGGATCCAGTCGATATAATTCTAAAATATAGGGTAGAATTTTGTAGATTACACATTTTATTATTATTAACAGAGCTGAACTTAGTGATTAAAAAGTATACTGAAATAGTAATGGAGTATTCATAATTCATTATGGGGATAAGATAATAAGAAATTGGATATCTGTGTATTTACAGTGGGTTTATATGGTGTCTACATGAACTATTTTGCCATTTGTTAGTGTGAAAATGATTGAAGTATGATTGAGGGATAGTTCATAATATTATTCAAATAGGAAAGGGGAGAGATCTAATTCAGAGTTCAGACCTCTAGGGTATAGTGTGTCATACTTATATATTAGTTCTGCTTCCTTAATTAATAATTTTTTTTCAAGATTTCCTTCTCTCCAATGTTTATGTACTTTTTTAATAGCCCAGTATGACAGGTCTTTATTATTCCCTTTATGAACTGTTTTAAAGTGTCTGTAAAGATGTGTATCATCAATCCCATTTTTTATATTGTTTAAGTGTTCTCTGATTCTATCCTTTACCATTCTTTTCGTTTCACCTAGATAGAAGAGATTACAAGAACATTTTAGGATATATATTATATTTTTAGTTGTGCATCTTATTATATCTTTAATTATAAAAGGTTTCTCTATTTTGTTGATTTTAATACTATTTAGCTTTTTACTATGTTTGCAGGCCTTACACGAATAACATGGAAAAAAGCCTGCAATTGCTTTTCCATTCAGATCTTTTTGTTTAAAATGAGTTCTTTTAGGTGGTTTAAACTCACTGGGAGCTAGTATATTCTTCAGATTAGTTGCTTTTCGAAATATAAAGTTTGGTGTCTCAGAAATCTTATCTCCTAGAATGTCATCTTCCTTAATAAGGTGCCAGTGTTTTTTCACTATTCTTTTTATTATATTATGATCAGCATGATAATCAGTTATAAATGGTGTTTTCATTTTTTTTTTCTTTATAGTGTATATTAATAGATTGTCCCTTTCTGTATTCCTAGCTCTTTTCTCGGCTATAATAGTAGTTTCCTTGTTATACCCTCTAGATAGAAATCTCTCTGTTAGTAGTTTAGATTGGTCTTCGAAGTCTATGTTTCTTGAACAGTTTTTCTTTATTCTTAAGTATTGGCCTGTTGGAATACTCTTTTTCCAAGTTTCTAAATGACAGCTTTTAGAGTGTATGTAGTTGTTTGAATCAGTTTTTTTGAAATGTGTTCTAGTCTCTATTGTTTCATCTATAACCATTATTTCTAAATCTAGAAATGTTATTGAACTCTTACTCCAATTAGAAGTGAATTTTAGGCCTAAATCATTGGTGTTCATATTGTTAAACATTTTAGTTAGGTCCTGTTCTGTTCCTTTCCAAATTATAAGCAGGTCGTCTATATATCTTTTGTAGAGCACAAGGTTTGCGCCATAGCTACCATCTCTGAAGAAATTATCTTCCCAAGAACCCATGAAGAGATTGGCATAGCTAGGCGCAAACCTTGTGCCCATAGCCGTACCTTCTGTTTGTAAAAAAAATGTTTGGTTAAAGGAAAAATAATTATTTTCTAATATATATCTAATACTTTTTAGAATAAAAATTCTTTGTTGGTCTGTCATATCGCGATCTGATTTCAAGAAGGAATCAACTGCTTGTATGCCTTTGGAGTGATTAGTAACCGTATATAACGAAGTGACATCAAAGGTAGCTAGAATCATATTATTTTTCCTTTTGATAGTTTTTAATAGATTGAGGACCTGAGTTGAGTCTTTGAGATAAGACTTTAACTCTTTCACGTGTGTTTGCAAAAAGGTGTCTACATATTTTGATAGGTTTGCTGATGGAGAATCGATACCGGAGGGGGGGGTTAATTAAACATTTGTGAATTTTTGGCAGAAAATAGAATATTGGAACTCTGGGGAATTTCGGTGTTAAAAATTCTAGTTCTTTGTTATTGAATATTCCTGATTTTTTACCTTCTGATAACAGTTTGTTAAGATTTTTATTGAATTTTTCTGTTGGGTCCAGTTCTAATCTTTTATAGGTTTTATTATCGTTTAGGAGCCTGTGGACTTCTTTTAAATAATGTGTGGTATCCATCAGGACAATCCCACCACCCTTATCCGCAGATTTTATTGTAATCTCTGTGTTATTTTGTAAATTCTCCATTACTTTTTTCTCTTTTATACTCATATTATATTTTTTTATTTTTGGTAAATTACATTTTTGGATGTCTTTACATACTAGTCTTTCAAAGGTTTCCAAATAATTCCCTTTTTCATGAATGGGATTAAATTTTGATTTTATTTTTAAATTAGTGTGTTGAATACCATCTTGTTTCAAATTTAACTGCCTTTCTATGGGTTTTTTGAGAAAGAATATTTTAATGGTTAGATTCCTAATGAATTTTTTTGCATGAATATGAGAATTAAATTTATTCATCTGTGTTGTTGGGGCGAATGATAAGCCCAAACTTAGGACCCTTTCTTCCTCTTTGTTCAGGATTTTACTGCTTAAGTTAAAAATACCCTGATGTTTATTTATTTCAACCTCTTTGCCTCGTTTTGACCTTCCTCTTCCTCTCTTTCCTCTAGGCTTCTTTTCCTTCTTACATTTTGTTCTCTTTCTCGTCTGATCAAATCCCTTGAGGTGCCCTCCTTTAGAGGGCTCCTCTCTAAAAAAACTGGTTCGTCATTTATTTGGTTTTCTTTTATTAATTTTTGATTTTCAAGGGATTCATAGCGATTATATGTTGGTGTTTCCTCAGTACTGTTTTTGTTTAGAGATATTCCTTCTATTTGTATTTCTGGGATATTCCCAATTATTATGTCTATTTTGATATTCCCTGTGTGGATCTTGCCTAAAAGTGTTGTATCGAAATTCAGAATGGAAGTGTTCTCTATTTTGATATCTTGGAAATCTTGGTCTGTCAGCTTGCCAATTTCTATGATATGATCTGTCTTGTTCATAGTTTTTATTATAGGTATAATAATTTCTCCTATTTTCTTGATCATTTCTTTTATTATTATATGGATAAAATGTTCTGATGGGTTTAACTTGTGTATAGTCATTTTTTTGTTCTTTTCTATGTGTATGTTCTGATTAATTTTTGTTAGTATTTTCATTGATTATCGGATTGTTATCATTAATATCCCTTTCCATTTTACTCCATTTAGTTCTGAGAAGATCTTTATTGAGATTTGATAATTTTTCAATTATTACTTTTTGTTTCTCTTTATATTCATTACTACTTTTTTATCTTTTAATTTTTCTTTGATCTCTAAAATATTATGTTCAATCTCTACTAGTGTCTCTTTTCTAGATCTTTTCAGGATGTCAATAAGAGTGTTAGAGGCTTTCTTTAGTGTGTCTGTCCACTCAGCTTGTAGTGTATCAGTTAGTTGAAATGTACAGTTTTTATTTAGTTTTAGACCTCTTGGTATAATATTTTTCATTGTATATTTATTTAAGAAAGTAAGATCCATTTTTTGTTTCAATTCTTTAATCATGTGTGATTCTAATTTTTGCATTAAGTCTGAAATTTTATCAGATGTATTATGGCTCATAGGTGGACTATTGTCATCTTTCATTTCAAGGAATATTTGATCTCTAAATTCAAATAAGTCTTCCATATTAAAAAGTGGAATTAAAATTAGGTATGTGTCCTGCTGCTACTACTTTGTGAAGGAAAAAAGGTTCTAGATATAAGGGGGGTAAGTAGAGCGCTGGAAACAGTGATTCCAAACACCTCACTGTGAAAAAAGTCCTTCAAACTTATTTTGCATTGTGAGAAAAAAAAGGGGGCGGGGCGTGAGGGAGCTAGTGAAAGCTTAAGAAATCTAATGTATTATTATTTGACACAATGTGTATATATTTGGATAAATAAAATTTCCTAAATAGTTATTCAAGAAATGTTATATGTAAACCTAAAATTTCTTTCATAAGTGTTGGTTCTTATTTAATTGAAATTTGTGTTTCAGTTTGTGCTATATAGCGTTTAAAATACAATGTGATCATTTATCATAATATGCAAATGTGAATAAAGTGCAATGTGCAATAGTTCTTGTGCACCACAATTCCTTAGTTGTTTATATTCAATTATTTATAGAATTAAAGCTTTGCTGTAAAGTTCATATGAGTTGAATTGTAAATTCTATACGTATTAACCTACAGATATCTTAAATCAATTTGTGTATAATTTTTTTTTATATGCAATTGTGTGTAAATGTATTTATTTCATACAAATTTATGCAAGACAACAAATGAGAAGAGAGATAGATCTAATAAAATTTATTTATTATAATAATATAGAATGAGAATGTAGAATAAGGGGACATCTCCCCAATAAAAAAATATATAAAAGAAGGGGCATAAAACCTTATGACAATAAAATATAAATCTCTAATAATTATTTTGCAACTCTATTATCGGTACAACAAGGGAGTCTCTGCAACCTAAAAAAGTAAGATCTCTAAAAGCCGTTTTTTCTTGACAGCAATATTTCCTGTTACGGCAACAAAGTTTTTGCAAAGTAGGTATATACTGTTTGATTTTAAGTCCCAAACTTAGCGCTTCAAAAGAGGAACAAATTTGTGTTATGATACTTAGTGTATGAGTTACCTTATCCCTTTGTGCAAGGTTCAGTCACTGCTTCTCTCCTCGATGCGACTGAAAGCTCAGACCCGCCGCGTGTTGTCGGCGTCTGACGTCACTGCCTGGTCTTTAATCTTCTGATCCGTTAGAAAGTAACAGTTTTGGCACTTTAGTTTTTTAGAACCAAGGTATTCCAAGAAACTCCTGCACTTAGTGTTTTACACGTAGGAAAGGAATACTATAAAAGCGATGATTTTGATGTGGTAGTTGTTGGTAATAGAAATAACCCGGGTTATACTGTCACAACAGTTTTCCAATTGCTTGAGGTATAAAACTTTTTTTGAAAGTCACTGGATACCACTGAGGGTCACAGGAGTCACTAGATGCCACTAAGGGTCACAAGAGTCAACGTGTTTCGCTCTATACAGAGCTTTATCAAGATACTTGTGAATCCTGAGTGTGGATATTTAAAGCTGATGCCAGACTTTGATTGGTTGATTTTTCATTGAATTAAAGGTGGAATTTTGGTAACTCATACTCTGTTAAGGTGGACTTCTTAGGAAACTCATACTTGTATCATATAATGAGTGATTCATCTCCTTTGTTCATCAAATAGTGCTTTCTGTACCTTTTTGCACTGTAGTTGCTTATAAAAATAGACTGTTAAATAAATATGCATAATAAAAAGAATGAATATTTTTTACTGTAAAATTTAAAAACCTATAATAAATCAATATTTTTAATCAAATAAAGATAAAAATTCAAAAGATCAACCAATGGATCCAGTCGATATAATTCTAAAATATAGGGTAGAATTTTGTAGATTACACATTTTATTATTATTAACAGAGCTGAACTTAGTGATTAAAAGTATACTGAAATAGTAATGGAGTATTCATAATTCATTATGGGGATAAGATAATAAGTCTATTGTTGTGACAGTATAACCCGGGTTATTTCTATTACCAACAACTACCACATCAAAATCATCAGCTTTAAATATCCACACTCAGGATTCACAAGTATCTTGATAAAGCTCTGTATAGAGCGAAACACGTTTACTCTTGTGACCCTTAGTGGCATCTAGTGACTCCTGTGACCCTCAGTGGTATCCAGTGACTTTCAAAAAAAGTTTTATACCTCAAGCAATTGGAAAACTGTTGTGACAGTATAACCCGGGTTATTTCTATTACCAACAACTACCACATCAAAATCATCGCTTTTATAGTATTCCTTTCCTGCGTGTAAAACACTAAGTGCAGGAGTTTCTTGGAATACCTTGGTTCTAAAAAACAAAAGTGCCAAAACTGTTACTTTCTAATGGATCAGAAGATTAAAGACCAGGCAGTGACGTCAGACGCCGACAACACGCGGCGGGTCTGAGCTTTCAGTCGCATCGAGGAGAGAAGCAGTGACTGAACCTTGCACAAAGGGATAAGGTAACTCATATGCTAAGTATCATAACACAAATTTGTTCCTCTTTTGAAATGCTATGTTTGGGACTTAAAATCAAACAGTATATACCTACTTTGCAAAGACTTTGTTGCCGTAACAGGAAATATTGCTGTCAAGAAAAAACTGCTTTTTTTTTTTATACACAAATTGATTTAAGATATCTGTAGGTTAATACGTATAGAATTTACAATTCAACTCATATGAACTTTACAGCAAAGCTTTAATTCTATAAATAATTGAATATAAACAACTAAGGAATTTTGGTGCACAAGAACTATTGCACATTGCACTTTATTCACATTTGCATATTATGATAAATGATCACATTGTATTTTAAACGCTATATAGCACAAACTGAAACACAAATTTCAATTAAATAAGAACCAACACTTATGAAAGAAATTTTAGGTTTACATATAACATTTCTTGAATAACTATTTAGGAAATTTTATTTATCCAAATATATACACACTAGTCCTAAAGCCCGTGTACACGGACCAATTTTTTATGTACCGTGGTTCCATCCCTCTCCCCCTCTCTCTCTCTACCCCCTCCCCCCCTCTCTCTCCCTCTTTCCCCCCCTCTCTCTCCCTCTTTCCCCCCCTCTCTCTCCCTCTTTTCCCCCCTCTCTCTCCCTCTTTTCCCCCCTCTCTCTCCCTCTTTTCCCCCCTCTCTCTCCCTCTTTTCCCCCAGTCTCTCTCTCCTCTTTTCCCCCAGTCTCTCTCTCCCTCTTTTCCCCCCCTCTCTCTCCCTCTTTTCCCCCTCTCTCTCTTTCCCCCCCCTCTCTCTCTTTTCCCTCTCTCCCTCTTTTCCCTCTCTCCCTCTCTCCCTCTGTTCCCCCTCTCTCTCCCTCTTTTCCCCCTCTCTTCCCCCTCTCCCTCTCTCTCTTTTCCCTCTCTCTCTTTTCTCTCTCTCCCTCTCTCTTTTCCCCCTCTCCCTCTCTCTCTTTCCCCCCCCCCTCTCTCTCTCTCTCTCTCTCTATTTTCCCCCTCTCTCTATTTTCCCCCTCTCTCTCTTTTCCCCCTCTCTCTCTCTTTTCCCCCTCTCTCTCTTTTCTCTCTCCCTCTCTCTCTTTTCTCTCTCTCTTTTCTCTCTCTCTCCCCCTCTATTTCTCTCCCTCTCTTTTCTCTCTCTCCCTCTCTCTCTTTTCTCTCTCTCTCTCTCTCTCTCTCTTCTCTCTCTTCTCTCTCCCTCTCTCTCTTTTCTCTCTCTCTCCCTCTCTCTCTTTTCTCTCTCTCTCTCTTCTCTCTCTTCTCTCTCTCTCTTTCTTTTCTCTCTCTCTCTCTCTCTCTCTCTCTCTCTCTCTCTCTCTCTCTCTCTCTCTCTCTCTCTCTCTCTCTCTTTTCTCTCTTTCTCTCTCTCCCTCTCTCTCTTTTCTCTCTCCCTCTCTCTCTCTCTCTCTCTCTCTCTCTCTCTCTCTCTCTCTCCCTCTTTTCCCCCCCTCTCTCTCCCTCTTTTCCCCCCCTCTCTCTCCCTCTTTTCCCCCAGTCTCTCTCTCCCTCTTTTCCCCCAGTCTCTCTCTCCCTCTTTCCCCCCCCTCTCTCTCCCTCTTTTCCCCCTCTCTCTCTTTTCCCCCCCTCTCTCTCTTTTCCCTCTCTCCCTCTTTTCCCTCTCTCCCTCTTTTCCCTCTCTCCCTCTCTCCCTCTGTTCCCCCTCTCTCTCCCTCTTTTCCCCCTCTCTTCCCCCTCTCCCTCTCTCTCTTTTCCCTCTCTCCCTCTCTCTCTTTTCTCTCTCTCCCTCTCTCTTTTCCCCCTCTCCCTCTTTTCCCCTCTCTCTCTCTCTCTCTCTCTCTCTCTATTTTCCCCCTCTCTCTATTTTCCCCCTCTCTCTATTTTCCCCCTCTCTCTCTTTTCCCCCTCTCTCTCTCTTTTCCCCCTCTCTCTCTTTTCTCTCTCCCTCTCTCTCTTTTCTCTCTCTCTTTTCTCTCTCTCTCTCCCTCTCTTTTCTCTCTCTCCCTCTCTCTTTTCTCTCTCTCTCTCTCTCTCTCTCTCTCTCTCTCTCTCTCTCTCTCTCTCTTCTCTCTCTTCTCTCTCCCTCTCTCTCTTTTCTCTCTTCTCTCTCTTCTCTCTCTCTCTTTCTTTTCTCTCTCTCTCCCCCTCTCTCTCTCTCTCTCTCTCTCTCTCTCTCTTTTCTCTCTTTCTCTCTCTCTCTCCCTCTCTCTCTTTTCTCTCTCCCTCTCTCTCTTTTCTCTCTCTCTCTCTCTCTCTCTCTCTCTCTCTCTCTCCCTCTCTCTCTCTCCCTCTCTTTCTCTCTCTCTCTCTCTCTCTCTCTCTCTCTCTCTCTCTCTCTCTCTCTCTCTCTCTCTCTCTCTCTCTCTCCCTCTCTCTTTTCTCTCCCTCTCTCTCTCTTT
This sequence comes from Bombina bombina, assembly GCF_027579735.1. NCBI lineage: Eukaryota > Metazoa > Chordata > Amphibia > Anura > Bombinatoridae > Bombina > Bombina bombina. The sequence continues at coordinate 1,053,961,027 of NC_069503.1, forward strand.
TCTCTCTCTCTCTTTCTTTTCTCTCTCTCTTTCTTTTCTCTCTCTCTCTCTCTCTCTCTCTCTCTTTCTTTGTTTTCTCTCTCTCTCTCTCTCTCTCTTTTCTCTCTCTCTCTCACTCTCTTTCTTTCTTTTCTCTCTCTCTCTTTTCTCTCTCTCTCTCTTTTTCTCTCTCTCTCTCTCTCTCTCTCTCTCTCTCTCTTTTCTCTCTCTCTCTTTCTTTTCTCTCTCTCTCTTTCTTTTCTCTCTCTCTCTCTCTCTCTCTCTCTCTCTTTTCTCTCATGTGAGCTAAGATCATTAAGATCTAAATTGAGAAACGCGATGCACAAAACACATATTTTATTAAATATATATATATATATATATATATATATATATGATACATAAATACATATTGAGACATTCATATAAGTGCATTAAAGCCCTTTGCAGTTCAGTAGCTGAAAACATGTAAAATCATATTTATGCAATATTCATATACTGCAAATATTTCACATTCCAATGTTCTTCACAAAGGGGAATATGTTGTCAGTATTTTTAAATAGATATTACTATATATATATCTGTATATATCTATACCTATATATAAAATCATATAGATATTTAGTTATATATATTTTTATATTTTACCAAAAATCCATTTTATATATATAATTTGTTAATAAATAAAACATTTTCTGCTATGTGAAGAGCATTGGAATGTGAAATATTAATATTTCATGTTGGGTTAATGAACTTGGTTTAATACGATCGGGTTTCGTGCGTGTAGGGTGTTTTTTTCCAATTCAAATTAGCCAATAGAATGAAAGCTTTTTCTTTTGGCTGATTTTCATTTTCAAATTCAAATCAGCCAATAGAAAAAGCTTTCATTCTATTGGCCGATATGAATTTGAAAATGAAAAAATGCAATGGTACCCTACATTCAAAATTCAGTATGTGATGGATAACCGCATGAAGAGGACGTCAGATGTCAGATAAGATAAGATGAAAAGAAGATGGATGAAGATGGGTGAAGATAGAAGACCTCCACCGCCACCACCGGGATGAAGAAAGAAGACCTCCACCTCTGCTGCCGGGATGAAGATAGAAGACCACCGCCATGGCCGAGAATAGGCATAACTGGGTTTTATATTTTGGTAATATGTTTGTTTTTATCTGTAATTTTTCTGTAAGGGTGTTAGTTTTTTTTCTGCTTTTCTTGCTCCATTGAAGTTTAGGGGTATACGTTAAAGCAGTCGTGATATTGTAACCGGCTCTTTTCCCGCATCCTATTAGCGTGCGCGCAACAGACTTTCCATGTGTTGTGTTCATATTTTTGTTTTCCCTATGGGCTTTGCACCCAGACTTGTATGTGGTTAACTGCCTGAATCACTGAGAGCTGTGCTGATGAGTACCTAGGGCTAGGTTTTGCAGTGACATAGGGTGTGTACCCAGCCCGGTACTTTAAATGTGGCACTGTCAGGATGCCGTCTTTGCCACATGTCAGCCCTACTAGATCTGCCCCAGTCAACTTTAAGTGTTATTATTGTAAAGTGGAAGCATCTAGAAGAAACAACAGTCCAGCCATGAAGTGGTAGACCACGCAAGCTCAAAGAGCTGGGCCGCCAAGTGCTGAAGCACGTAGTGCAAAAACATCAACTATCATCTGTTCCACCTCTCACTTTGGCCATATAGTGTATGTTTGTATACAGTATTGTGCACACATATAAGTACAGTATATAGGCACACAGTGATAATATTAACCCATTAACGCTGACAACGTATCCTGTAAGTGACCATTTCAAGGGCTTCTAGGGCTGTAGGAGCGCAGGTTTATCAAACAGTGTTGAGACCGCACTATTTCTGCATGCCTCACTGCCATGCTTCTACAGCCCATGAAGTGCTATGGATGGCCAATATACCGGGTATGTCTAGCCTTATTTAGGAGTTAATAGTAAAGGTAGGTTGTATGTTACAAAGTTATATTTTTACTGAAGATAAATTGTACTTAATCTAAAATTTTGCAGTGCCTTTAGAGGGTTGAAGAAGTAGTGCCCTAGTTTAAAGGTAAGGTTTGCTCTGCACTTCTCCTTGACCAGCAAGGCCAATCAGCAGTTAAAGAAAGAATGGCTGCTCAATGAGATATGTGGGGGGAATAAATTGGTCTTTGCTAAGCATAGTAGGAGACACACATAGCTGTGGCATGCCCTGAATAAGAAGTAAATAACTGAGGCAAAGCTTAAGGAAATGTAATGATCTAAATAGTGCTGATATTTTTTTTATTCAGTGAACAGCCAGAGATCTCTTGCAGCATGTCCCTGCTTGTAAACACATTAAAATATGCCCCTGGTAAGGAACTTTTTCTTCAAGTTAGCATGACTCTTGAGAATTTCCATAGCAGATTTTTGTTTCATAATTACATAATCTAATGAATTAAAAAGGTGGCCCACTTTACATACAGTTAAAATATGTTCACTAATTGTTTGGTCAAAACATGCACAAAACTATTACGAATTCCTCATTTAGACCTGTTAATTTTCTAAAGCCTGCACTTTTCTTTTATTAACAAAAGTACCCTATGCCTACCATATTGAAAATAACTCTACTCTTGGAGGAATATAAGGAAACAAGACTAATGTTATTATTGCAAATTAGTCAGTTGATTAGCCAATTTGACAATTCGTCTTATCAGGCCTGATCCATTAAATATGTCAGAGATTGGACATATATTTGCTCACCCAATGAAGCTAAATGAAAGTAGCTATCTCAGCTCAATCTAACTTCCTAAAGACAAATGAGAATTTTGACCAAAAATCAATGTAATTGAAACTGAATTAAAAATTATTATGAACTTATACATTAAGGAGATTTTGTTTAGTGCATATAATATCTTTGAATTGATTTCTGGCAGTGAAGCAAACCTTTTTATGCCTGGGGCAGCAAATAGGGAACTCCAGAATTTACTGGGTCTAATAAAAGAAATTGACTCATCAATCATTTTCTCTGTGGGCCTGATGGTCACAAATGCCCCAGCTTGGAGCTAAATTATAGTGGTGCAGACTTCACTGGGGCTGAGCTCACTGAATTCTCTAAAAAGAAAGGTGGAACCTTTAAATCCTAGAGAGATGACAGATGCCTCCCATAGAAAGTAATAACATTTTCTGGGATAACAAAGCTCAATGAGAAAAGTGCCTCCCATAGAGGAGAGTTAGGTTAACATGTGAGCACCTGGAACTGATATGAAGTCTCCATTTGCAGCAAATAAAATAAAATTAAAATGATTTAACTTGCATTTCTGCAGTTTAGTGTATTGTGGATTTTGAGTAAACCTCAATTGCATACAAGCAGGTAAGAGAAATCAGTGAGAACTGAAGGTGTAAAATGCATACATAATATTATGAGAATTGTGAGAGACATTCAAAAACACCATGGAAACTCCCTTTTTCAGCCCATGAAACTTCCCTGTTCATCCCACTTGAAACTGTCAGTGTTTTTTCTACATATAACAAATACAAAGTGCAATGTAATTTCCTGCAGATCCCATTAGCTGAATGGGGTATCACATATTAAATACATATTCATATGTATGTTCGTGTCCTGTCCACTGTGGATTAACTTTATTAAGCGCCTTTAGGAGTTGAATTCATTAATTGTAGAATGGTCTAAAAAACTTGATGAAAAGTATTGGGAAAATGAATTGTAATTACAGAGAACTTTTTGGCTCCAAGGTAAATACAGGTTTAATTGACAAGCTGAAAAACAAATAGTCTTATAGATTGGAATCGCCTTCTATGTTGGGGCCAAATTGTAATTTCTACTTTTAATACGATGTCCCTTTAAGGGCTGCACTTGGTAAAACCATAATATATTCACAGCTGTCTGTTTGCAGAGAAAGATGTGACAGGTATTTATCTCTATATCTGCGTGTCTGTAATAAATTTACCACACCAGACAAGCTATTCAACTCTTTTATAGCAAATAAATCACTGTACGACTATCAAGGCCATCGTTGAAAAAAAATCAGAAATGCCAGAATTCTTCTCTTACTTTCCTAACCCACAAACTATATCGATAAACAACCCTTGACATTGACCTCAATAAACTAAGAGTAGAAAAAAACAGACACAGCTTGTTGTCATAGGGAGAGTTTCTCTACTTTTTTATGTCTAAATGTAAAAATAAAAGCCCGGTAGCAAATTACGCTTGAATTAATATTTGTTTTCCTTGAATAAATTAAAGGGACATGAAACCAAACATTTTTCTTTCATGGTTAAGGTAGAACATACAATTTTAAATAACTTTCCAGTTTACTTCTATTATAAAATTTGTTTCATTCTTTTGGTATCGTTTGTTGAAAGAGCAGCAATGCACTACCGGTTTCTAACTGAACACATGGGCGAGCCAATGACAATGGGTATATATATATATTTATATATATGCAGCCACCAATCAGGAGCTAGAACCTAGGCTCTTTGCTGCTCCTGAGATTACATAGATACACCTTTCAGCAAAGGATAATAAGAGAAGGAAGCAAATAAAATAATAGAAGTAAATTGGAAAGTTGTTTAAAATTGTATGTTTGTGTCTAAATCATTAATGTCTAATTATAACTTTAATACTGTCCATTTAATTTTTTTTTGCCAAATTACCTCTTCAGAGTGGGTTCATGGAACCGGACATGATTTTATTTCTACACTAAAGATAACCTTCCATATTAAATAATCAGGTAATATGAAATAAATCATTGTGTAGCACATTATTATTATCATTTATTTTAAAGCACCAACATACTCCACAGTGCTGTAACATAGGTGCATTATACAATGGTACAATTTACAAAATGACAGTTACAAAAATGCTGATTAGTAAAGAGTCCTGTCCATGAGCTATCATCTAGCATGGGTCACCTTGTAAAATGGTGACATACAGCAAAGTTTCTCAAGTACCCCTAGCAGGTAAGATTTTTATTAGAACTGAACTAGAGCACAGGTGAAATAATCAGCCGCTGGGTGAGAGCAGGCGGGTAACCATGGTTACCGATCAGCTGATTATTTCACCTGTGCTCTAATTCAGCTATAATGAAAACCTGGCCTGTTGGGGGTACTTGAGGACCGCGGTTGAGAAACACTGACATACAGAACAAGTAGGATTGTGATATTACATGCTAAAAGTAGTACAAAGGAAAAATATGAGAAAAGAGGGAGTGCTGAGGTAAGGAAACAGATAACATTTAATATAGGTTGTAAGCATCCTTGAAAAGTCATGTTTTTAGGGCATTTTGGAAGCTCTGAAAAATTGTGTGAAATCTTGTAGAGTGAGACAGACAATTCCATAAAATAGGATGAAAGAAGTAGGTCTTGAGGAGAGTGAAGGGGCAGATAGGAGAGTAAGACAAGGGTATATATATATATATATATATATATATATATATATATATATATATATATATATATATATATATATATATATATATATATATATATATATATATATATATATATATATATATACATATAGAAAGAGAAGCAGCCTGCCAGGAACGAACAACAGCTCAATGGCTTGTTTTATGGCCCAATTGTGCTTTTCACAGAAGACAACGTTCCTGAAGTATATCAGTCTGATTCCACCTAACAAAATCAATCCAACCCCCGAAATACCAGGAAATTCTCTTCTGAACAATAGAGATGGCAACTCCAAAATGATCATTTCAGCCTCCATTGGGCCTTGTCAGTGAGGTACAGCCATATCCCTCTATCACATTGGGCAAAAAGGCCACGTCTGTTTTATCCCCTCACCCTTAGGGAGACTTTTCCCAAGTTCATAATACAAATACATATAGAAAAAGACGCAGTCTGCCAAGAACAAACAACAGCTCAGTGGCTTGTTCTATTGCCCAGTTACCACCTGGGAGTAGCTTCTTTTAGTCCAATTGTGCTTTTCATAGAAGAAAACTTTCCTGAAGTATATCTGTCTGATCCCATCTACCAAGGTTAGTCCAGCCCAAAAATACCAGACAATTCTTCTGTGAACAAGGTAAACGGCAACCCCAGATGATTGTTTCTGCTTCTTTTGGGCCTTGTTAGTGAGGTGCAGCGATATCCCTCTAAACACATTGGGCAAGTAGTCCACATCTGGTTTCTCCATAACCCTTAGGGAGACTTTCCCCAGCGTCATAATACAAATACATATGGAAAGATAAGTAGTCTTCCAGGAAGGAACAACAGTTCAGTGGCTTGTTCTATTGCCCGGTTGCCACCTGGGAGTAGTTTCTTTTAGCACAATTGTGCTTTTCACAGAGTAAATATTTCCTGGAGTATATCAGTCTGATCCAACCTAACAAGGTTAGTCTAGCTCCAAAATACCTGGCAATTATCCTCTAAAAAAAGGGAAACTGCAAACCCAGATGATTCTTTCATCCTCCTTTGGGCTTAGTCAGTGAGGCCCAGTTACCACCTGGGGGTAGCTTTTTTTTTATTATTAATAATAATAATAATAATAATGGGACAATTGGAGGCATTTAGAGGGGCACTACCCTTACTGCCCCATGGACCAGCCACCATTGGCAGGCATGTAGGGTGGGTGCGATCACAGTGTTGTGAACAGTTATTGAGATTTGGAGTGTGGGGGATATCATATGAGGTGCTCAGTTTTGGAGGATTTAAGATTTAGATAATCTAGAATAAGATAGGAAGACAGCTCATGACATTAGTTAGCAAGGAGTGGGATAGATTAGGTGCAGAGAGGTATCGTCAGCATACAGATAATACTAAAAAACAAATAACTTTAATAAGAGATGATGTTAAGTTTGGGAAGAGAAGGTGATCAAGAACAGAGTGGCACCCCAACAGAGAGTGGTAAAGGCATATAGGATGTGCTAAAGAAGGATACACTTCATACAAAAAATTAGTTTATTAATACTAACAGTGTTTCCATTAAAGCAAGGGATTCTGGGTAAGGATATGCATGTGAACTTCACAATGCCTGATATCTTTACTTCTAACTTCAGTTTTAATCATAACCCTCCCATTATTATGAAGGACAGAAGTGTGCATCAACAGAGAACCACACATGGAAACCTATTTTGTTCTTTGTGGACATTATATAAAAGTTTGCTGGCACTGCATAGAGTAGCTGGTGATAGGGTAAATAAACAATTCTCAAAATATTTTGTGATGAACAAAAGAGTGAACGAAAAAGTGTACATATCCAATCCAAGGTCAAATGTTACTAATGCACTGCTCTCCCAAACTGTTCCAAGATCATGGTCTTGTGGTCCCATCTGCCTCCTCCATTGTCCTGTTGTTGTTTTAAATTCTATATACTTTGGAAGAAGTCCTCATACTGTGTACTGTCACAGTTTCTCTATCAAACGTGGCCATCAAGCAGAAGAATAACTGATTAAATTTAATCCACTTAAACAGATCTTACTGATCATTTCACATTTGGCACCCTAAAATCCTAATTAGAAACAAGTAAATATTGGAAGTAGGAGATATACATACACAAAACTTTGTACCATACAAAGAGAAAGCATTTTTGTAAACAATTGACTTTAGAATAAACTGGAAAATTACTCATGCTTTTTACAGAAATGACCTGCTCCATTATAGTTCAGGTCTCAAGTACATGCAGTTCTGGATAGCAATTCTTTTCACTGCATTGATATTGATACTGTATATTGTAAACTACAAATAATATTGCTCTATTTAGCCTCCTACACAGTGAATATGTCAGGATTTCACCCTGACTTCAATAGATATTTGCTGTTTTTTTTATCTTGGCTTGCATTCTAGACCTGTCTTTTCTCCTTGCCTGTAGTAGAGTGTGCAACGCTGCTCACTACTCCCAGGTTCCCTCTTATGGCCAAACTGGAGAACATCATCAGAGAGAGACAGGTTGCAGTCCCAGAATGATGATGTCATCACTTCCTATTTAACTGCCTCAGTCCTGTTTGCCATTTCCCTTGCGTTGTCTCTAATCTAATCTCTCTCACCTAGATTACAAGTTTTGCGTTTGGGTTTTAACGCTGAAAAAATGGCAATTTCAGCATGAAAACAGCACTGCAGCCATTGCAAGTCTTGTCAGTATAGCTGTACCGCAAGCCTTTTAGCCTGTAATGCAATGTCAGTCCTGCACACTAAAAATTAACGCCTAGATTTAGAGTTTTGTCGGTAAAGACCCGCGGTGCTAATGCTGCTTTTTTTCTCAGCGCACCCTTAAGACAACGCTGGTATTTAGAGTTGTCTGAATGGCTGCGTTAGCCTCAGAAAAGAGAGCGTTGAGCATAATTTAGCTCCACTTCAACTCTCAATACCAGCGTTTCCTACGGTAGCGGTAAGCTGGAAAAACGTGCTCGTGCACGATATCCCCATAGGAAACAATGGGGCTGAGCTGGCTGCAAAAAAACCTAACACCTGCAATAAAGCAGCGTTCAGCTCCTAACGCAGCCCCATTGTTTCCTATGGGGAAACACTTTCTAAGTCTGCACCTAACACCCTAACATGAACCCCGAGTCTAAACACCCCTAACCTTATTAACCCCTAATCTGCCACCCCCGCTATTGCTGACACCTACATTATGTTATTAACCCCTAATCTGCCGCTCCGGACACCGTCGCCACCTACATTATAGCTATGAACCCCTAATCTGCTGCCCCTAACATCGCCGACACCTACATTATATTTATTACCCCCTAATCTGCCCCCCCCACGTCACCGCCACCTACCTACACTTATTAACCCCTAATCTGCCGACCGGACCTCGCCGCCACTTTAATAAATGTATTAACCCCTAAACCGCCGCACTCCCACCTCGCAAACACTATAATAAATTGTATTAACCCCTAATCTGCCCTCCCTAACATCGCCGACACCTACCTACAATTATTAACCCCTAATATCCCACCCACAATGTTGCCACTAATATAATAAAGTTATTAACCCCTAAACCTAAGTCTAAACCTAACCCTAACACCCCCCTAAGTTAAATATAATTTTAATTAAACAAAATAAATTTACTATCATTAAATAAATTATTCCTATTTAAAACTAAATACTTACCTATAAAATAAACCCTAATATAGCTAATAGTTACATTGTAGCTATTTTAGGATTTATATTTATTTTACAGGCAACTCTGTATTTAATTTAACTAGGTACAATAGCTATTAAATAGTTAAAATAAGTACAAAATTACCTGTAAAATAAATCCTAACCTAAGTTAAAAATACACCTAACACTACACTATCAATAAATTAATTAAATTAATTAACTACACTTAGCTAAACTAAAATACAATTAAATAAACTAATCTATAATACAAAAAAATAAAAAAACACTAAATTACAGAAAATAAATTTTTTTTACAAGAAGTTTAAACTAATTACACCTAATCTAAGCCTCCTAATAAAATAAAAGGCCCCCCAAAATAATAAAATGCCCTACCCTATTCTAAATTACAAAAGTAATCAGCTCTTTTACCAGCCCTTAAAAGGGCTTTTTGCAGGGCATTGCCCTAAAGTAATCAGCTCTTTTACCTGTAAAAAAAAATACAACCCCCCCAACATTAAAACCCACCACCCACATACCCCTACTCTAACTCACCCAAACCCCCCTTAAAAAAACACTAACCCCCTGAAGATCTCCCTACCTTGAGTCGTCTTCACCCAACCGGGCCGAAATCTTCATCCAAGGTGCGCAGAAGAGGTCCTTCATCTGGTAGAAGTCTTCATCCAGGCGGCGTCTTCAATCTTCATCCATCCGGAGCGGAGCAGAGCCATCTTCCAAGGAGCCGACGCGGAGCCATCCTCTTCATCCGGAGTCTACTTACACAATGACGGTACCTTTAAGTGACGTCATCCAAGATGGCGTCCCTTCAATTCTGATTGGCTGATAGGATTCTATCAGCCAATCGGAATTAAGGTAGGAAAAATCTGATTGGCTGATTCAATCAGCCAATCAGATTGAAGTTCAATCCGATTGGCTGATCCACTCAGCCAATCGGATTGAGCTTGCATTCTATTGGCTGATTGGAACATTAAACTTCAATCTGATTGGCTGATTGAATCAGCCAATCTGATTTTTCCTACCTTAATTCCGATTGGCTGATAGAATCCTATCAGCCAATTGGAATTGAAGGGACACCATCTTGGATGACGTCACTTAAAGACTCCGGATGAAGAGGATGGCTCCGCGTTGGCTCCTTGGAAGATAGCTCCGCTCCACTCCGGATGGATGAAGATTGAATACGCCGCCTGGATGAAGACTTCTACCTGATGAAGGACCTCTTCTGCGCACCTTGGATGAAGATTTTGGCCCGGTTGGGTGAAGACGACTCAAGGTAGGGAGATCTTTAGGGGGTTAGTGTTAGGTTTTTTTAAGGGGGGTTTGGGTGGGTTACAGTAGGGGTATGTGGGTGGTGGGTTTTAATGTTGGGGGTGGGGTTGTATTTTTTTTTACAGGTAAAAGAGCTGATTACTTTGGGGCAATGCCCCGCAAAAAGCCCTTTTAAGAGCTGGTAAAATAGCTGATTACTTTTGTAATTTAGAATAGGGTAGAAATACCAGCGTTAGGCAAATCCCATAGAAAAGATAGGATACGCAATTGATTTAAGGGGATCTGCGGTAGCCTCGAGTCGCGGAATCAAAGTGAGCTGTAGACCCTTTCTTGGCTGACTCTAAATACCAACGGGCGGTAAAAAGCAGTGTTAGGACCCCTTAACGCTGCTTTTGACGGCTAATGCCAAACTCTAAATCTAGCCATAAGTTTTTTCATGGGACTTCCATAGCGCAGCCAGTACAAGTTTGGTGGTGAGGCTAGAAAGCTTGCATTACACCCTATAACGACAAGATACGTTTCCCAATTTGAGAGCAGTAATTATGAGTTTTATGCTACAAAACTGTTACATAAAACTCATAACTAAAGTGTTACAAAGTGCACTAAACACCCATAAACTACCTATTAACCCCTAAACCGAGGTCCTCCCACATCGCAAATACTATTTTAAAGTTATTAGCCCCTAATCTGCCGCTCCCAACATTGCCACCACTATACTAAAGTTATTAACCCCTATTCCCCTGCACCCCAACATTGCTCACACTATAATAATGATATTAACCCCTATTCCGCTGCTCCCCGCCATCGCCACCACTATAATAAACCTAATAACCCCTATACCGCAAGCCCCCCACAACTAAATATACTAAATTAAACTATTAACCCCTAAACCGGAAGCCCCCCACATCGCAATAAACTAATTCAAACTAGTAACCCCTAACTTTATATTAAAATTACAATTTCCCTATCTTAAATTAAATTAAAACTTACCTGTCAAATTAAAAAACTAACGCCTAGATTTAGAGTTCTGCGTTAGCCGTCAAAACCAGCGTTAGGGGGTCCAAACGCTGGTTTTGCCCGCCCGCTGGTATTTAGAGTCAGTCAGGAAAGGGTCTAACGCTCACTTTCCAGCCGCGACTTTTCCATACCGCAGACCCCCCTACGCCAATTGTGTAGCCTATCTTTTCAATGGGATCTTTCTAACACCGGGATTTAGAGTCTTGGCTGAAGTGAGCGTTAGAAATCTAACGACAAAACTCCAGCCGCAGAGAAAAGCCAAGAGTTAAGAGCTTTCGGGGCTAACGCTGGTTCATAAAGCTCTTAACTACTGTGCTCTAAAGTACACTAACACCCATAAACTACCTATGCACCCCTAAACCGAGGCCCCCCCACATTGCTGCCCCTAACACCACCGACCCCTACATAATATTTATTAACCCCTAATCTGCCCCCCCAACGTCGCTGCTACCTACCTACAATTATTAACCCCTAATCTGCCGACCGGACCTCGCCGCTACTCTAATAAATGTATTAACCCCTAAAGCTAAGTCTAACCCTAACACTAACACCCCCCTAAGTTAAATATAATTTAAATCTAACGAAATAAAATAAATCTTATTAAATAAATTAATCCTATTTAGAGCTAAATACTTACCTGTAAAATAAACCCTAATATAGCTACAATATAAATAATAATTATATTGTAGCTATTTTAGGATTAATATTTATTTTACAGGCAACTTTGTATTTATTTTAACCAGGTACAATAGCTATTAAATAGTTAATAACATAATACAATTATCTACAATTAAACCTAACACTACACTATCAATAAATAAATTAAATACAAATAAATACACTAACTAAAGTACAAAAAATAAAAAAAGAACTAAGTTACAAAAAATAAAAAAAGAACTAAGTTACAAAAAATAAAAAAATAATTTACAAACATTATAAAAATATTACACAATTTTAATCTAATTACACCTACTCTAAGCCCCCTAATAAAATAACAAAGCCTCCCAAAATAAAAAAATGCCCTACCCTATTCTAAAATAAAAAAATGAAAAGCTCTTTTACCTTATCAGCCCTTAAAAGGGCCTTTTGCTGGGCATGCCCCAAAGAATTCTGCTCTTTTGCCTGTAAAAAAAACATACAATACCCCCCCAACATTACAACCCACCACCCACATACCCCTAATCTAACCCAAACCCCCCTTAAAAAACCTAACACTAAGCCCCTGAAGATCTTCCTACCTTGTCTTCACCCTGCCGGGTATCACCGATCCGTCCAGAAGAGGGTTTGAAGTCTTCCTCCTATCCGGAGCTGAAGAGGTCCATCATCCGGCTGAAGTCTTCATCCAAGTGGGGGCTGAAGAGGTTCATCATCGGGCTGAAGTCTTCTATCAAGTGGCATCTTCAATCTTCTTTCTTCCGGCTCCATCTTCATCTCGCCGACGCGGAACATCCATCCTGGCCGACGACCTCCCGACGAATGACGGTTCCTTTAAGGGACGTCATCCAAGATGGCGTCCCTCAAATTCCGATTGGCTGATAGGATTCTATCAGCCAATGAGAATTAAGGTAGGAAAATTCAGCCAATAGAATGCGAGCTCAATCTGATTGGCTGATTGGATCAGCCAATCGCATTGAACTTGAATCTGATTGGCTGATTCCATCAGCCAATCAGAATTTTCCTACCTTAATTCTGATTGGCTGATAGAATCCTATCAGCCAATCGGAATTCAAGGGACGCCATCTTGGATGATGTCCCTTAAAGGAACCGTCATTCGTCGGGAAGTCGTCGGCCAGGATGGATGTTCCGCGTCGGCGGGATGAAGATGGAGCCGGAAGAAAGAAGATTAAAGATGCCGCTTGATAGAAGACTTCAGCCCGATGATGGACCTCTTCAGCCCCCGCTTGGATGAAGACTTCAGCCGGATGATGGACCTCTTCAGCCCCCGCTTGGATAAAGACTTCAGCCGGATGATGGACCTCTTCAGCCCCGGATAGGAAGAAGACTTCGGACCCTCTTCTGGACGGATCGGTGATACCCGGCGTGGTGAAGACAAGGTAGGAAGATCTTCAGGGGCTTAGTGTTAGGTTTATTTAAGGGGGGTTTGGGTTAGATTAGGGGTATGTGGGTGGTGGGTTGTAATGTTGGGGGGGTATTGTATGTTTTTTTTACAGGCAAAAGAGCAGAATTCTTTGGGGCATGCCCCGGAAAAGGCCCTTTTAAGGGCTGGTAAGGTAAAAGAGCTTTTCAATTTTTATTTTAGAATAGGGTAGGGCATTTTTTTATTTTGGGGGGCTTTGTTATTTTATTAGGTGGCTTAGAGTCGGTGTAATTAAAATTGTTGTAATATTTTTATAATGTTTGTAAATTATTTTTTTATTTTTTGTAACTTAGTTCTTTTTTTATTTTTTGTAACTTAGTTCTTTTTTTATTTTTTGTACTTTAGTTAGTGTATTTATTTGTATTTAATTTATTTATTGATAGTGTAGTGTTAGGTTTAATTGTAACTTAGGTTAGGATTTATTTTACAGGTACTTTTGTAATTATTTTAACTAGGTAGCTATTAAATAGTTATTAACTATTTAATAGCTATTGTACCTGGTTAAAATAAATACAAAGTTGCCTGTAAAATAAATATTAATCCTAAAATAGCTACAATATAATTATTATTTATATTGTAGCTATATTAGGGTTTATTTTACAGGTAAGTATTTAGCTTTAAATAGGATTCATTTATTTAATAAGATTTATTTTATTTTGTTAGATAAAAATTATATTTAACTTAGGGGGGTGTTAGGGTTAGACTTAGCTTTAGGGGTTAATACATTTATTAGAGTAGCGGTGAGGTCCGGTCGGCAGATTAGGGGTTAATAATTGTAGGTAGGTAGCGGTGACATTGGGGGGGGGCAGATTAGGGGTTAATAAATATAATATAGGGGTCAGCGGGGGTTAGGGGCAGCAGATTAGGGGTTCATAGGGATAACGTAGGTCGCGGCGGTATACGGAGCGGCAGATTAGGGGTTTAAAATAATATGCAGGGGTCAGCGATAGCGGGGGCGGCAGATTAGGGGTTAATGAGTGTAAGGTTAGGGGTGTTTAGACTCGGGGTTCATGTTAGGGTGTTAGGTGCAGACTTAGGAAGTGTTTCCTCATAGGAAACAATGGGGCTGCGTTAGGAGCTGAACGCTGCTTTTTTGCAGGTGTTAGATTTTTTTTCAGCTCAAACGGCCCCATTGTTTCCTATGGGGGAATCATGCACGAGCACGTTTTTGAAGCTGGCCGCGTCCGTAAGCACTGCTGGTATTTAGAGTTGCAGTGACGGTAAATTATGCTCTACTCTCCCTTTTTGGAGCCTAACGCAGCCCTTCTGTGAACTCTAAATACCAGCGGTATTTAAAAGGTGCGGGGGAAAAAAAGCACGCGTAGCTAACGCACCCCTTTGGCCGCAGAACTCTAAATCTAGCCCTAAGTTTAAACTAACAATTAAACTAATATAACTATTAAACTAAAATTAAACTAACTACCATTTAAAAAAAAAAAAAAAATACACATTAAAAAAATCCTAACACTACTATAAAAATTACAAAATATCTCATTACAAAAAATAAAAAATACTATATTACAAAAAATAACAAACACTAAATTACGAAAAATAACAAACGAAATTATCAAAAATAAAAAAGAATTACACCTAATCTAATAGCCCTATAAAATAAAAAAAGCCCACCCAAAATAAAAAAAAAACCTAGCTTACAATACCTAACGCCTCAGAGACTGCAGAAGATTTATCCTAACACAGACGGGGGGTGCTGGAGGGGCTGTGGGGAGGAGGGATCTTTCCTACACATCTGGTGGACTTGTCCACGAATACGGCCATTTTGGAAGGAGGTGCTTGGAGAAATGAGCAAAACTCTCGGTATCATCATTCCCCCCAAACCAACGTACTTGATTCTCCACGACCTGCCCAAGGTGGTGGGAGTGGACAGACATATACTCCTCCTTATAATGTTGAGTGGCGCGAAAGGGCTCATCCCGACACACTGGAAGAATCCTCAGGTTCTGACAGTACAGGAATGGAGACATAGAGTGGGAGATTTGCTCAACTTGGAGCGATACCACTTTCTGAAAACTGGCAGACTTGCCACTCATGAGATGATGACATTAACCTGGCAGGGCAAAAAACTATGATTACCGCCCATACTAAACTGACAACTCTCAGAAAATTCACTTCTCTCATTCCCATCTCCCTCCTGCTTGCTCCTCCCTTTCTTCCCCCCCACCTTTTTTTTTTCTCCTCTCTTTTCTCTCCCCTTCCCTCCTCCTCTCTTTTCTCTCCCCTTCCCTCCCTTATTTCTTTCTTTCTCCTCTTACCTCTCCTTTACTGTTCTTAGCTCCGCTCATGCTACCCTGCTTGAGTGGGACATCAGAACTAAGGATAATTTCAGCGGCATGAAGTAAGCCTGCTGAAATTTAATCTGTCTAAGTCTGCTTAAATACCTGATGTCAAATTCCTAAGTTTATGTTTATGTTGATTATGTGTATAATTTAATACCACAAGCTGTTAGCCCGTGGAAACAAGCTCAAGGTTGTGGCATTGTTCCTAAAGTGACGAAGGCAAGAGATCAAGAGAATTATTGGACTATTAAATACACCACATTTTTTCTCTGAAAACAATGTACAAAACTTGAATTGACAGTAATGTTTGAGATATGTTCGCTGCTTTGTATTGTATACAAGATCTTTGCAAGACGATTGAACATGTAATGTACATTGAACTGTGTTGAATGTTACTCTTGCCAAATCTTAATAAAGCTTGTTTTGAAAATTAAAAAAAAACAAAAAACCTAGCTTACAATAAACTACCAATAGTCCTTAAAAGGGCCTTTTGTAGGGCATTGCCCTGTTAGACAGCTCTTTTACCTGTAAATAAAACACAAAGACCCCCCAACAGTAAAACCCACCACCCAACCAATCCCCCAAATAAAAAAAACTAACTCTAACAAAAACCTAAGATACCCATTGCCCTGAAAAGGGCATCATTTGTATGGGCATTGCCCTTAAAAGGGCATTTAGCTCTTTTGCATTGCCCTGAAAAGGGCATTTAGCTCTTTTAAGAAAAGCCCAAACCCTAAACTAAAAAAAAAAACACCCCAAAAAACATTAAAAAAACCTAACACTAACCCCTCTTTAGGTACAGTTGTTGAAGTCCCGCTTGAACGATCTTCATCCCGGCGGCTCCCTCTTCAGCCAGGCGGCTCCATCTTCATCCATCGCGGGGCCGCGAACTTCTTCTTCTGTGGAGGCGGAGCTGATCAGCCAATAGAATGAGAGCTGCTTAAATCCTATTGGCTGATTTGAACAGCCAATAGGATTTAGCAGCCCTAATTCCTATTGGCTGATTCAAAATTTTCAGCCAGTAGAAATGCAATAATACCCCCAGTATAAAAGGGGTACCTTGCATTTCAATCCTCAATGTGCGGCGTATGAGCGCATGAAGAGGACCTCCACGTCGAATCAACGCCTAGACCTCCGCCTTGAACCTTCGTCTGGACCTCCGCCTCCGCATCGCCGCTCCGCCTCCGCAGGGATGAAGAAGATGCCGGTCCCGCGATGGATGAAGATGGAGCCACCTGGATGAAGATGCCGCCTGGATAAAGACCATTCAAGCGGGACTTCAACAACTGTGAGTACCTAAAGAGGGGTTAGTGTTAGGTTTTTTAAATGTTTTTTGGGGTGGGTATTTTTTTTAGATTAGGGTGGGCACTCTTAAAAGAGCTGAATGCCTTTTTAAGGGCAGCAAAAGAGCTGAATGCTCTTTTTAGGGTAATGCCCATACAAATGCCCTTTTCAGGGCAATGGGTAGATTAGGTTTTTTACATAGTTTTTTTTATTTTGTGGGGTTTGGGGGGGGGTTGTAATGTTAGTGGGTCTTTGTATTTTTTTCAGGTAAAAGAGCTGTTTAACTTAGGGCAATGCCCTACAAAAGGTCCTTTTTGGGCTATTGGTAGTTTATTCTAGATTAGGTTTCTTTTATTTTGAGGTGCTTTTTTTTTAAAATGGGTATTAGAATAGGAATAATTGTTTTTATTTTTGATAATTCATTTGTTATTTTGTGTAATTTTTTTTTTCATTTTGGGGTGGGTTTTTATTTTTAGATTAGGGGTTGGGCATTTCATAAAAGAGCTGAATGCCCTTTTAAGGACAGGAAAAAGAGCTGAATGCCCTTTTAAGGGCAATGCCCATACAAATGCCCTTTTCAGGGCAATGGGTAGATTAGGTATTACTTTATTTTTGTGTGTTTGGAGGGTGGGGGTTTGTATACTATTAGGGGGTGTTTGTTTTTCTTTTGTAGGAAAATAGTTGATTTCTTTAGGGCAATGCCCTACAAAAGGCCCTTTTAAGGGCCCACATAAAGACCCTTTAAAGGGCCCTTGGTAGTTTATTATAGATTAGGGTTTTTTATTTTGTGGTGGGTTTTTTATTTTTTAAAAGGGTATTAGAAAAGGAATAATTTTTATTATTTTGGATAATTTCATTTGTTATTTTTTGTAATAGTAGGTTTTTAATTTTTTTGTAATTTTAGTGTTTTTTTATATTTTGGAAAGGTAGGTTTTAGTGTAAGGCAGCTTAGGTTTTATTTCACAGGTAAGTTAGTATTTATTTTAACCAGGTAGTTAGTAAATAGTTAATAAATATTTATTAACTAGTCTACCTAGTTAAAATAAATACAAACTTACCTGTGAAATAAAAATAAAACCTAAGCTAGCTACAATATAACTATTAGTTATATTGTAGCTAGCTTAGGTTTTATTTCACAGGTAAGTATGTATTTAGTTTGAAATAGGTATTATTTAGTTAATAATTGTAACTTTAATTTAGCTCTATTTTAATTATGTTAAAGTTAGGGGGTGTTAGGTTTAGGGTTAGGGTTACGTTAGGGTTAGATTTATGGGTTAATAGTTTAATTTAGGTTGTTGCGTTGTGGAGGGCTGGCAGTTTAGGGGTTAATAGGTTTATTTAGTGGTAGTGATGTGGGAGGCCAGGGGTTTAGGGGTTAATAGCTTTATTTAGTGGCGGCGATGTCGGGGAGCTGCGGAATAGGGGTTAATAGATTTATTATAGTGTGGGCGATGTTGGGGTGCGAGGGAATAGGGGTTAATAACTTTAATATAGTGGCGACGATATCGGGAGCAGCAGATTAGGGTTAATAGATTTATTTCGGTGGCGGCGATGTCGGGAGCGGCAGATTAGGGGTTAATAACATTATTTAGGTGTAGGAGATGTCAGGGGCAGCAGATTAGGGGTGTTTAGACTTAGGGTTTATGTTAGGGTGTTAGGTTTAAACGTAACCTTTTTTCCCCATAGACATCAATGGGGCTGCGTTACGGAGCTTTTCATTCCGCTATCGCAGGTGTTAGTTTTTTTTCTAACCCGCTCTCCCCATTGATGTGTATAGGGAAAGCGTGCATGAGTACGTCAAAGCAGCGCTTGTATTTTGTGCGGTATGGAGCTCAACGCAACTTTATTGCACACACAAGCCCGGCTGTTTCAAAACTTGTAATGGCTGCGCTATAGAGGGTGAAATAATGCAACTTTTGTTGCGTTCGTTAAATTCTCTATAGCGAGCATAACTCGTAATCTACCTGTCTGTTAGTTCCTGTGTTCTGGGCTCTGTGTATAACCTGGCTTGTTTATCGTCTCTTCTGATTCATGATCCCTGGCTAGTTCATGACTTTACTGATCTTCATGTTCCTGACCCTGTCTTGTCTGACGTGCCATAAATCCTGATGATACTAATAATCCACCTTTACCCACCATCATTTCCAGGATGGAGGAACAGGATCACTGCATAGATCAATTTGCACTAGCCATGCAAACCCTTCTGACTCGCACTGCACACTTGGATCAGAGAGCCTCACAACCTATGGCTGCTCCTACTTCTGTTTCCGCTTATGCACATTGTCCTACCAGCATCATGTCCAGTTCTGCACCTCTACCCCAGTGATATGGAGGTGATCCGAATCAGTGCAGAGGTTTTTTGAACCAGGTGGGTATATACTTTGAGATAATACCTCAGGCATTTTCCTCTGACCGAGCAAGGGTGGGATTTCTCATCTCATTACTCTCTGACACAACTCTTGCTTGGGCTAATCCCTTGTTGGAGACTAATAAACCTCTGAAATATAATTACCCTGAATGTGTGGCCTCCTTTCGAAGGGTATTTGATTTTCCATCTCACTCCTCCTCTGCTGCCAAATGACTCATGTCCATTCATCAAGGTACGAGATCTGTAGCCCAGCATGCTGTTGAGTTCCGTACACTTGCAGCATGGGCTTTTTGATGCAATTAAAGACGAAGTTGCTGCCAGAGATTTACCAGAGGATCTCGAGGCCTTGGTGTCTTTTCTAATCCTAATTGACATCAGGCTCAGAGAGAGAGACCCTCCTTCAAGGAATTCTTGTGGAAGCCTCCTGTTGAGTTTTCTCCAATGTTTTCGTTCCCACCTATGCCTACCTCACCTCCCATGCCTCCTGGTCCAGAGACACCAGGTACTGCTGAGCCTATGCAGCAGGGATTCACATGCCTCTCTGCAGCAGAGAGGGATTTTAGGAGGAGGGAGGGGCTCTGCCTCTATTGTGTTCTACAAGGCCACCTTTTAAAGTCTTGTCCTATAGGTCTGTGAAACACCAGCACCTAAAGTCCTGTCGGGGACAGACATTGGGTGGTTTATCCTAATCCCCTGAACCTCAAAAAGAGAAATTTTTGGTGGCGGTTGTCCTTTCCTGGTTGGACTCCTCTATTGTCATCCAGTCTCTTGTAGACTCTGGTGCTATGGGCTATTTCATTGACAATGCTTTTGTATCACAGCACTTCATTCCAGTACAACCTCAGTCCACTCCAATTGCAATTTGAAGCCATTGATAGCAGGCCCCTTCAGCCCACACTCGTTACTTATGAAACTGATCAATTTTCTATGGCTGTTGGGGTTCTAAATTATGGGACTCTCCAGTTCCAGGTGATAACCTCTCTGCAATTATCCCTGGCTCCAAAAGCACAATCACAGTCTTGATTGATGTAGGTCCGAAATATTGTCATGGTCCCCGCAATGTTGTTTCGCTTGTCTCCGGAAACCAGTCAAAGTCTTGTGCACTTCTTCTGTATCACGACTGCCAGAGGAAAACCGAGAGTTCCAAGATGTTTTTGACTAAGTGTGGGTTGGTACGTTACCTCCTCTTTCTCGGGCCGGGTTTACCCTCTGTCTGTTGCAGAGAATAGAGCCATGGAGGAGTACAGTATGTTGCTGATGCCCTATCACAGGGAATCATCTGCAAATCCTCCTCTCCAGCAGGGTCTGGTTACTTCTTCGTAAAGAAGAGGGGTGGCGAGTTAAGACCAATGTATTGATTATAGGGATCTTAATCGTCTTACCATTAAAAATGCTTTTAGTTTATATGGAGGATGGCGCTTGTAGCCAAGTATAACAAACAAACTTATTCAGGACATATAGTAAAAAACTATTTATATAGAATAGTTTTAACATTCATCATACATTATATCTATTAATAGAACAGAAATAAAGTGAATGTGCTATATGTTAGAGAACCTTATCCTTCTGTTGTACAGGGATCACCAGTAATATATATGCACGTGTGTATATACGTGTACCCAAAAAACTGTTTATTAAATTCTGATAAGTATATTGGAAAATATCATTTATAAAAAATTAATTAACTATAAAAACCCCTAGGATGACAGAGTTATTTATAAAAATATTAATTAATTGATTGACCAACTGGAAGATAACCCCTGAATAAATCCTAAAGATAATATAAATGCATAAATATTTTGATAAAATATACATAAAATTACATAAAATCACATGAATATTTCATAAACGTTTAAAAATAATACGATTCAACAAGGGTATGATGGATAATGTCACTTATTCGTAGTTTAAAAAGCAATTCAATTTAAACAACCAAGGTATAATGGATGATATCACTTTCTCACACAGTACCTCTTGTTGGCCTCAAAAAGGTTCCAATGGAATGATAAAAAGTTCTGAAGAAAAGGGGAGAAATACCCCTTTAAAAATCAAATGACACTTGTAGTTTCCCAAGAACACGAGTACCTCTCTTGCGCAGCTCTAGTCAAACATGGCGAATCCCAGCCTCAGTTGAAATGACAAGAATATGTAAAAAAAGAAGAGAAAGAGCGCACAAGAACGACTCAAGTGTAAATCTTTATTAAACACAATGCACACACTTTATATGTTGCACTTACTAGATAGAAATTTAAAATCAGCATTCAGGGTAAAACGCTCAATCCTCAGCGTTCTCTGCCACCTTGCACTGCCGCCTAGGATAGCAGTGTTTTTCCGATGTTCCGATACAAAAGATAACAAGGTCTTTATACAGGACTCTTCTGAATGTCCTGGTGAGCTTCCTTTATGCCTGGATGTGGAGGACAGATAGTGCTTCAGTTTGAGCGTCTGACCTGTCAGCTGGTACCTGACGCATTTCCCCCGGTCTACGGCCGGGCTTTCTCAAAGGTATATTGCAGATATTTTCCCTTTTGCCACCCTTGGTCTTTAAACAACTTGTGACCAATCAGAAGCGGTAGGTGTGTTTCCTAGAGCAAATCCTTGACTCTGATTCTAGGATTATTTCGTAGTCAATTACAGACCAATAAAAATTTAGTAGGTGTGTCTGTTCAATGTATGTACGATTAAATCAAAATTCCGTAATGTCCAGCTGTCTCTGTCAGACAGTTCCTGAAGCAGTTAGTCTGTGTGATTCCAGGGAGAGCTGACAATTGTTTGATGCCGAATTGAGTTCCAGGAGTAGCAGGCAGTATCTGGCTAGATGTGTGAGGAGGAGGAGTAGCTAGATACCTGAGAATGATGTACTTGAGCAGAGTTCAGGTAAGTGAAAATAAACTTGAAAATAGAGTTTCTATGAGTGTCAAATATCTGTGTATAAGATACGTTCTTCATACAGGCTTGATAGGAGTAAATCTTACCCTTAGGTAATGAGCAAATAATCATTATATCTATTAATAGCAGATCTCAATCAATACTTAAAAGAAGGGGACGTCTCCCTTACACATATTAATCAAAAGAAAAAATTAAAAACATATTATTAAAATAAAAATAAAAAATATATATATTGTCAAAAATAAAAAAAGGATTGCGGATCAGAAGAAAAAATAATTCAGGTATACCACCTTAAAACGACCAAAAAAAGGTAAAAAAAATATCAATAAAAATAGCTGTTAAATTATTTATAAAAAATGTCCTTTGATGGTAAATTCCGACGATTAGAGTTAGCTTTTAAAACTCTTTCCCAAAGATATTGATTCTTATATTGTTGCCACTTGTGTCAAATTCAGCAGAACATACAATGTATCATATAATGTGTTATATATGCTTTCCAATAGTTCATCATATGAATATACTTCCTTATATGTATATGTGATATAGTGCACCTTATAATAGAGGCTGCTCCGCAGGTGAACAACACATCAATGACCAAAGACAGAATAACGGTATATATCCTGTTAATGTGAGTTTATAGGCTTCAATTTATAAATTCATGCTGTACATGATACCTTTCTCAAGGCTGCTCTGTGAAATTCCGGACTTGAAATAAGATAAACACTCGCCTCACGGGGGTAATGTGAGCGGTTTCACTTACCTTCCTTCCACCAGTGTAACGGCTGTTCTGGCCAGTAATGGAGTCAGCAGATTCGATCGGTGTTTAAGCCAGTGTATTCAATCAGATAGCTGTAATGAAAGCCCCGCTCTTAGCGCAGATGTCATGCGCGGGATACTAGGTACCTAGTGATGAAAAAATGTAGATATTTGCAGGTTAGCAGCTTCACTTCAACGTGTTTTACCCAGGGTATTGGGCTTTCTCAAGATATCAGCTGTACCTGGAAATCGGATTTAAAAACCTGCTGCTTCTTTTCCATTGGACGAGAAATTTTAAGGATTAATGAATTTTTAAGGTGGAATTTCTTAAGGTGGTAATTAGAATTTTCAAGTCCATTGAGAATCATAGGATTTATGGTCAAGCCTCTTATGGTGGTATACAAAATTTCTAGCAAAAGTGTTTAAGGTGGTATAAGGGAATATTAAACACAAAATAAAGAGAAAAATAATATTTTCTAAACTTTTTAAAACTGTTCAAAGACGATAATAAAATCTGTTCAAAGATGATGATAAAATCAACTAAACGCTCTATACATTTTATACATATATTCTGACATTTTTAACATTAGTAGTGTTTTGATGAAAATAGTGTATTAAAGAAATACCTCTAACTTTGGAGAATGTTACTGCCTGAAACATATATATGCTACTAGTTATTAATCTGCCAACTCAATTCCGGAAAGGGGATAAAAGATAAGGAGGGACAATATCATATCCCCTTTCCGGAATAGAGTTAAAAATAAAACCTAAGTCTAAGGTAGCTTAGGTATTTTAGTGTTAGGTATTTTTATTTTGGGGGGTTTGGTAGGTTGGGAGTTTACTGTTAGGGGTTAATTTGTATTTTTAGGTAAAAGAGCTGATCGCTTAAGGGCAATGCCCTACAAAAGGCCCTTTTTTAAGGGCTATTGGTAGTTTAGTCTTAGATTAGAGGGTGTTTTTATTTTAGGGGGCTTTTTTATTTTTATAGGGGTATTCAATTAGGTTTACATTTTTTTATTTTTGATCATTTGGTTTATTTTTTTCTGTAATTTTAGACTTTTTTATTTTTTTGTAATTCTAGATTTATTTATTTTAATTTAATCTTAGGTTTTATTTTTTAAGTAATGTTAGGATTTTTTTATTTTAATTGTAACGTAGTATTTTTTTATTTTATGTAATGGGGTTAATTTAGGGGGTGTTAGGTTAAGGGGCTTAGTGATTAGATTAGTTATTTGCATTGTGGGGGGATAGCGGATTAGGGGTTAATAGTTTAAATAGGTATATTGCGAGGTTGGGGAATGACGGATTAGGGGTTAATAGTTTATATAGGTACTTTGTGATGTGGGGAATGGCAGTTTAGAGGTTAATACATTTTATTTTGTATTTATGACTGCTATAATTTTACCAAAAGTTGTATGTATTTATTTACATTCCGTATCTCCATCTTTTCCCTATATTATCAATACTCCCCTTGGGACATAAGAGGAGTGATGTGAGAGGGGATAATTATATATGTATAAAATATATGTTTATATGTATGTATCTGTTATCATTATCCATATGTATCTATGTTTTGTACTATGATGCAAATACCAGTGTTATCTTAGAAAAGTTTCTCTGATTTTCTAGTCATCCAAACATACATTATAGGGTTAATCTGTATACTCATTGGTCTCCACCAATGAGGTTGCTTTTAGCTTGTTTTAAATATGGGACACATCTGTGTAAAACTATTGTCTATGATTACGGACTAAACGACCAAAACCGGTCAGACTTTTCTGTCCTCAGAATCTACCCTTTACTAGCAGCTTGTTGCTGCTCTTCGTTTTATGGAATACCAATAAAGATTGTTTTTTATCTTTTACCCGGACTAAGCACTCTTGGATTACTTCTTTTTTAATACATTTTATTGTTAGTTGCGCAATGTGGGGGAATGGCGGTTTAGACGTTAATAACTTTTATTGTTAGTTGCGATGTGGGGGGGGGGGTTGGCGGTTTAGTCGTTAATACATTTATCATAAGTTGCGTTGTTGGGGGGATGGCGGATAAAGGGGATTTGAAGTGTCGGGTTTATTTTTGGGAGACGTGCTAGATTTCAATGGGAAAATGGTCTCAAAAAACTCCTTTATCCTATTTTACACCTTGTTGAGCCGGGTGTAATTTTTGTTAATAAGTGAAGTGGTTACCGCAACCTTGGCAAGCGGCTCGTGACCCGGAAGCCCAGAAAGACTGTGTGGGCGTGAAACTCCTGACCTCTGGTATGCCGTAGCCGATAGTGGCGGATCAAACCGCAAAAGTAGTCGAAGAAAAAGAGTAGTCAGGCACAACTCCAAAAAGTGTTTAAAAACAGTATGACACTTTATTGGAATCCAAAAATTAAAAAGTGAATGCAGACAGGCAGTATAGGTAACAGACAGTCTACTCTAACATATTCCTTCCTTTTTGGACATGAGGTGGTTAAATTTGATTGCCTCATTTTCCAATAAAGGCTTTGAGTTTATACACAGACTTCAGTCTATGAGTAAGCACCCACAGTGGCGTGAAACATGTTAGACTGTCTGTTACCTATACTGCCTGTCTGCATTCACTTTTTAATTTTTGGATTCCAATAAAGTGTTATACTGTTTTTAAAACACTTGCGGTTTGGAGTTGTGCCTGCCTATTCTTTTTCTTTGAGTAATTTTTGTTAATATATTGGCAGCCTCCGACAGTGTATTAACGGTTTGCGTGGTCATTGGAAACCTGGTATTATTTAAAGATTAGCGGGTTCTGATGCTTTCTATAGGACACGAAAATGTTTTCGGCAGCCGGAGTCCGGTTGCCAAAATTGAGTTATAATGGGCTGTTGGAAGCAGTCGGTGAACGATATTGCTACCGACACCATATTTAACGAATTACGGGCACACGCAAACCTAATTACGGCTCAATTGAAACAAGCCCAAAGTCAATTATCAACCATGTTTTATTGGGAAATGCATAATCACGTGATTAATTAAATAAACAAATCAAAGTTAATATACATTTACTACTCTCTATAACGAATTGAATTGGTCAATACTGGTGGAATTGGTGTTGCAGTTGTAGTTACTGTTAGAGATGACAAAAAAGGGATTATAACATTCATGAGATGATGGGACGCACGTACCGCATATATGAGATAAATATGACGTGGGGTATATGTATAAGGCGATATAGTGACATTCGATGACGCAAAAAACAGTGTTATAAGGATGTCAAATCAATTGTCGAAATTGTAAGCGATATTTTTTAGATTGTATATTATAATTGCTAGGACATACAATGGCTGTTGCTTTAACATCATCATCAATTGGTTGTCAAATGAAAATAACCAAGAAAGAAAGAAAGACAATTTAATAATCAGAAAATACATAATTAGTCAACATTTATAAGAGTATTATATTAAAAAAAAATCTGCAAATGATGTTTGATTCAATATAATCTTAAGCAGAAAGCCATAGTCTACATAAAATTAAACTGTCATGATTCAGATAAAGCAGCAATTATAATCACCTCTATAATGTTTTCCGATTACCATTGTTTGATTCCTTCTCTTGACCTGTTTTAGAATATAAAGGTTTAACCTAAAAGGCCAGCCCATGATGTTAACACCTGTGTAGTATTGGTCTTGAAATAGAGACTCCAATGAGGAAACAATACACAGGTGTAGCACAAAAACTAGGCCAGCACTTGAAATTGCATCATTTGTGAATGAAAATAAATTAAAAGATGAGTAAGACATGTAAATATGTTTGCAAAGAATATCAGAAATAAAATTTATATATATACACAAGTATGTGAAAAGAGATAGGTAAATATTTGAGCATTAAGAATCATATCAAATTGAGTATAAAAAGTAAGATAGAAGCTTTTTGAAAAAAAAAAAATATATACACAGGTACATGTCTATGATATTTATTGTTTGTTAAGGTATAAATATATCAATGACATTAATAGATGAAAAATAAAAGATTAGTTTTAGAATAATGTGCTTGTTCATTGACAGGAATTAAATGATATAAATAAATTTGAAAGAAGAAAACAAAACTATCTTCATTTGATGGACATTCAGTGTAGATCATTTGATACATAAGGAAATTCGCAACATCGATGACTCTTATTTATCAACAGTCCGATGCTAATCACGCCGGACTTGCCACGCATGTTTTTGACAGGCTGTCGAATGTAGATTTGCACCAGCGATGTATGTCGAGTGTATAGCCCATTACGAATGCCTTGAAATTGACGTCTTGATAAATCAGCCCCTTGTGTGTGTGTTTTTGTGTGTATGTGCAAGCATGTGTAATTATATGTGTAAGTCTATGTGTGTGTTTTTGTGTGTGTGGGTAAGCATGTGTATGCGCAATTATATGTGTAAGTCTATGTGTGTGTTTGTATGTGTATGTGTTAGCATGTGTATGTGTAATTATATGTGTAAGTCTATGGGGCATATTTATTAAGGTCTGGCGGACCTGATCCGACATTGCGAATCAGGTCCGCCAGACCTCGCTGAATACAGCGAGCAATACGCTCGCCGTATTCAGCATTGCACCAGCAGCTCACAAGAGCGCCAGCAATTGCTAAACCTATCACAACCCTAATTAACGAATCCTTGGTGTCTGGTTACATACCCAAACTTTGGAAGACTGCAAGAGTAGTGCCTATCCATAAAAGTGGGGAGATAACCTTGGTTTCTAACTATCACCCAATATCATTGCTCCCAGTATTGTCAAAAATCTTAGAAAAATGCGTCCATACGCAATTATGTGAATATTACCAACAATCTAACTATCTGACCCCTGATCAATCAGGTTGTCGTACAAATCACTCCACTACAACTGCCCTCCTAAAAGTTTGCAACGACATCCAAACTGGAATGGAACAAGGAGACCTAACTGGAGCTATTTTCCTTGATTTTGCAAAGGTCTTTGACACAGTAGACCATGAGATACTACTGCTCAAATTAAAAAATTCAGGTATTAGTGATCATCCGCTAACCTGGTTTCGATCATATGTATTGGATCGATCACAATAAGTCTCCATTTCTGACAGCGACTCCCTCCCTCTCCCAGTCACGTGTGGTGTTCCCCAAGGTTCCATTCTCGGCCCCTTACTATTCACATTATTTATAAATGATCTGCCTAATGTCTGCAAATCCTCAACTGTACACATGTATGCAGATGACACAGTAATCTATGCAAACAATTCCGATCTACCGCAGCTTGAAGCAGTGCTCCAAGACCAGTTCACAGAGGTAGAAAAGTGGATCTCAAAAAATAAACTCTTCCTAAACACTGACAAAACTGTCACAATGATCTTTGGAACAGGACCTAAACTACACAAACTACAAAATTTCCATCTATGCATCAAAACAAGATCAAATTGCACACTGACCGCAGTCCACTCTTTTAAATACTTGTGTATGTTGTTAGACCCCAATCTATCTTTTGGCCTCCATACAGAAAAACTGGCATCTAAACTTTATCCAAAACTAGGTGCCCTGTACAGAAACAAATCCTGCCTCAGCCCTACTGTAAAGGAAAAGATTGTACAGCAAATGCTGATGCCGATCATGGATTATGGGGATGTAGTATATGCACCTGCACCGCAAACTCACCTTAATAAACTTAATACATTGTATAACTCGTTCTGCTGCTTTGTGCTACAATGTAACTACAGGACCCACCATTGTGACAAACTGGCTGTCGCTGGAATCCAGACGCACCCTCTATCTTTCCTGCCTTGTGTTTAAAAGCTTTTCAGGGAAGCTCCCACCCTACCTGAGCAGAATGCTCTCACCGGTTATTCCCACCTCCTATAACCTCCGATCCAGTACCAGCACATTATTTAGCTTGCCTCAATACAAAAAGAAAGCAGCTCAATCCTCCTTTTCCTACAGAGCATTATGGAACAACCTCTTGCACACTTTCAAACCTCCCCCATGTCTAATATCCTTTAAGAGATCCCTCTCTACATATCTCAAAACAGAATGCACCTGTCATGGTTGATTATATATTTCCTACCTGTTCTATGTTACATTTTTGTGCATATATTGTGTATTATTATTGTTTTTGTATTTTATTGTACCCATTGTATCAATGCAATGTTTTGTGTACCCAGGACATACTTGTAAATGAGAGAAATCTCAATGTATCTTTCCTGGTAAAATATTTTATAAATAAATAAATAAAAATAAATAAATGTGTAAGCATGTGTATGTGTAATTATATGTGTAAGTCTATGTGTAAGCATGTGTATGTGTAATTATATGTGTGTCTATGTATGTGTTTGTGTGTGTATGTGTAAGTCTATGTGTAAGCATGTGTATGTGTAATTATATGTGTAAGTCTATGTGTGTGTTGGTGTGTGTATGTGTAAGCATGTGTATGTGTAATTACATGTGTAAGTATATGTGTGTGTTTGTACGTGTAATTATATGTGTAAGTATATGTGTGTGTGTAATTATATGTGTGAAGTATATGTTTGTGACTCTCTGTATGTGTACGGATACGACTGGTTTGTTTGACAACCCCTGCTAGCGGCCGATTGGCCACGAATCTGCAGGGGGCGGCATTGCACAAGCAGTTCACCAGAACTGCTTGTGCAATGTTAAATGTCAAGTGTGTGTTTGTGTGTGTATGTGTAAGTCTATGTGTATGTGTAAGCATGTGTATGTGTAATTATATGTCTAAGTCTATTTATGTGTTTGTGTGTGTATGTGTATGTCTATGTGTATGTGTAAGCATGTGTATGTGTAATTATATGTGTATGTCTATTTATGTGTTCGTGTAAGCATGTGTATGTGTAAATATATGTGTAAGTATATGTGTGTGTTTGTGTGTACATGTAATTATATGTGTGTGTAATTATATGTGTGAGTATATGTTTGTGACTCTCTGTATGTGTATCTGGATACATGTGTATATAGTTAACCTAGTATTTTGATTCTGCTCTGAATTCTAAGGATATTAGATTTTACAAGCAGCTGCAGGGCTGGGTGGGGGCAATCTGATGTGGGTATGGAGATTGGGTTTTAGTAAAGGAGTCTAATCTGAGGTCTATTATTAGAATGCGGCAAGGGGTTAAAAGGGTTAAAAGGCCATAGATCTGATTTGATGTGATTTTGTTGCTGACAGAAGTATTATAGGACCAGACACCAGAGGGGAGTTTAAGGGCTAGATTTATCATAGCTGAGGTGTACAGGGGCACGTATACGCGCCCCTGTATGCCTCAGCTCGCCTGTGGCGGGGCGAAATTACCCGTAGGTAATTAACATTGCACACGAGCGCAATTTTGCGCTCGCGTGCAATCCCGCCCCCTGCCCGCGCACAACCAATCACGCGCGGGGCAGGAGCTGTCAATCTCCTCGGTCGGACTCGACCAAGGAGATTGAATTTCGCCAGTTCAGAGGTGGTGAAGAGTTTAGGAAAGCAGCGGTCTGGTGACCGCTGCTTGTTAAATTGCGGCGAGCAAGTTCTTGTGAGAACTTGCTGCCGTAAGGGCTTTATAAATCTAGCCCTAAATCAGTGGTTTTGATAATCTTCCTCTTGATTTTGGTTTTGCCCTCCTCCTCAAAAAATTTCTGGGGACGCCCATGTGTGTGTGTGTGTAACACTTTATTGTAAAGTATTTTACGTGTATTGCTAAACTTGTTTTGTAGTCCTAAAAACTTTAGTTCAGGTCTCAAGTCTCGCTACATTGTTTAGTGCTGTTATGTGTTGCTCGAGCACAGCATATAACTTTCAACTTAAAATATAAGTGATGATTAGGCGATATCTAAAGTATAGGGAGCTAAAGCTACTGTGAGGGTGAGGGGAGGTGTGTGGAACTCAGTATGCAGGAATGGAAACACAGTACAAAGAAAGTCTTTTCTTGAACAAACTTTACTGAAGTAATGCAAGGAAAAAACAGGTAAAGCAATATGAGGTCAAAATCCAACGTGATAATAGTCAAACAAAAGTCTTTTGCAAAAGAACACTTTAGGCACAAGTCTCTCAACAAGCACAGACTACCCAGCGGGTACTGTTGGTGAGGTCTCTTTTTTCAGTCCAGATAAAAACAACGGACACAAGTTTGGGAAATTACACACCAGAATTAGGGATCTTGGTTGGATTTTCAGGATACAGGTAAGCATACACAGGTATCACAGCAGATGTGCTTGTTTTCAGGAGCAGGGTAAGCATACACAGGTATCACAGCAGATGTGCTTGTTTTCAGGAGCAGGGTAAGCATACACAGGTATCCCAGCAGAGATGCTTGGTTTCAGGAGCAGGGTAAGCATACACAGATATTACAGCAGAGATGCTTGGCTCCAAGAGCAGGGTATACACAGGAATCACAGCGGAGATGCTTAGTTTCAAGGTAAGCATACACAGGTTTTACAGCAGAGATGCTTTGTTTCAGGAGCAGGGTAAGCATACACAGGTATCACAGCAGAGGTGCTTAGTCTCAGCAGCAAGGTAAGCATACACAGGTTTTACAGCAGAGATACTTTGTTTCAGGAGCAGGGTAAGCATACACAGGTATCACAGCAGAGGTGCTTGGTCTCAGCAGCAAGGTAAGCATACACAGGTATCACAGCAGAGGAGTTTTGTCTCAGCAGCAAGGTAAGCATACACAGGTATCACAGCAGAGGATACTTAGCTTCAGGAGCAGGGTTTACAGGTATAACATGACTCAGGAGCAGGAACCAGCCAGGAAGGATCTGAATAGGCAATAACTCAGTTCAGAGTGATGTACTGAGTAAACTTTTATAGGGACTCCCCACACTTGTACCCTCCAGGTGGGAGTTCTTGCAATTAGTGACTGGCCCTCTAAGTCTAGGCAGCGTGCGGCTGCGCACGCCTAGAGAGCTGCAACTGTAGCTGCTAGTCAGACTATTTTTGGCGTCTCTCAATGTGGGACACAAAGATGGATTGCCGGGAGCTCCGTGCTAGCCGAGGCAAGCGGTAAGAATCCTGACAGCTAGCATGGTCCAGCGATATTGATAGCACTCCCTGCACTATCAATAGCGCTCTATTTGTAATCTGGGCCTTAGGGAGAGTAATGAGAGAGAGATTTATGGCAAGAACCAGTATAATAAAAGTCCCATAAGTTCCAAAGAACCCCAAGTACTATGTGAAAGGGTTTTGTGTAAATACCTGTAGTTTTCATGAGCCATTGATTAGCAAACTTCCATTCAGCAACCTTTATAATTGTGCACATTGTATCCACCCCTGGTATTGGGGACAGTAATACATTTTATAAAATGCATACTAAAGTGAGTTTTTCATTAACCACTGGCTAACTTACAAGAACACATGTAGCAGTTGCTCTGTGTCAGCCAACACAAATAAAATTATATTTCAGGAAAACAAGAAAACTAAACTCTGAATCCAAGGTAAAGAAAGACTATGTGCTGGTTATAAAGCTTTAAAATGATAGAAGATCCAAGTTATAAATAAAATGTTGCATACAGTTGGTATTGAAAAGAATCGCCCCCTTGAAAATAATTACATTTTGTTGCTTTGCAGCCTGAAATAAAGACAGACACAGTTTTTGTTTATCCAGTTGTAATTACTCAGGGCAACTTATAACATCCAAGTGAAAGATTGAACACCAACATATCAGGCAAACATGAAGACAATTCAAAAACAGAATCACTGAGTAGCAAAAAGGATCACCCCTCCTAAAATTACTTGTAAACTCAATCAGGTGCAGTTAATCACCTTCTCAATGGCACACTCAAAGTCATTTGACCTTCAGCTGTGGGCATATTGATTAGCTCAGAATGAAAATAGCTTTCCTGGAGCATCTCAGCCCCTGGTAGTGCAAACTGAAGCAAACAATCAACTATGGGGGGCAAGACACTGTCAAAAGATCTCTGGGATAATGTTGTGGACAGGCACAAGTCAGGAGATGGATACAAGAAAATATCAAAGGCTTTATCAATGCCTAGAAGCACAGTGAAGTCTAATATTGAGAAGTGGAAGGTATTTGGTACAACACAGATCCTCTCTGGATCCATACGTCGCTCCAAACTGGATGAAAGAGCCAGGAGCAAACTGGATAGAGAGGCTACCAAGAGGCCCCACAGCAACTCTAAATCAGTTGCAAGAATTTATGACAAAGAGTGGTCATTGTGTGCATGTGGCAACAATATCCTAAATTCTCCACAAATGTGGCTTGTATGGGAGGGTTGCAAGAAAATAGCCACTCCTCAAGAAAGGCAGCATGCAGTCACGACTGAGCTTTGCCATAACACACCTAGGAGATTCTGAGGGCCACATGAAAAGGTGTTTATGGTCAGATGAGACTAAATTTTATTATTTGGCCTCAACACCAAACAATATGTCTGGAGGAAATCCAATACAACTCACCATCCAAATAACACCATATCTACAGTAAGCATGGAGGTGGTAATATCCTGTTATGGGGGTGTTTCTCTGCAGCAGGCACTGGAGCACTTGTTGTCAGGATAAAAGGGAATAATGGATGAGGCAAAATACCAGAAAAATCTGCTGCCTCTGCCAGGAAGTTTTCAATGGAAGAAGGTTTACCTTCCAACATGACAATGACCCAAAGCACACAGCAAAATTGACCACCCAATGGTTGAAAGGGAGAAAAAGGTGAATGTCCTAGCATTGCCTAGTCAGAGCCCAGACTTAAACTCCATTGAATATCTGTGTCATGACTGGAAGACTGCAAACCACAAACGGTCACCATCAAATGTAATGGAACTGGAGCAATTCTGTAAAGAAGAGTGGGCAAATATTGCATAGTCTTGATGTGCAAAGTTAGTAGAGACATATCCCAATAGACTAAAGGCTGTAATTAAAGCAAAAGGTGGCTCAACCAAAATACTGACACAAGGGGGTGATCATTTTGCAACTCAGTGATTCTGTTTTTGAATTGTCTTTATTTTTGCCTGACACATTGGTGTTATATCTTTCATTTGATGTTATAAGTTGCACTGAGTAATTACAACTGGATAAACAAAAACTGTGTCTGTCTTTATTTCAGGCTGCAAAGCAACAACATGTGATTATTTTCAAGGGGGGTGATTCTTTTCAATACCCACTGTAGATATCCTGTATTAAGCAATACTATGTGATGCACTTATAACCTGATATAATTGATCTTGAATTTTTTGCGGCCATATTTTCATAATTACCTTGGATGAGATCAGGTTAATTATTGATATTATTTATCATCTGATATCAAGTTCAGATATCCATAAAATCTGGCTAGTTAGTGTGCACCCGATGACTTGAATTTACACACATTTTAAAAATGAATATGAAACATAATTATGAGGATTGGAGTCTTTGATGTTAAAGTAAGCACTTGAAAAAAATGATTAGCATTGAGTTAAAATACATGTTTAAAAAGCATGGGATATTCTATCACAGTTGTAAAGTTTATTTACAACTATTACTCCTCAACTCATCTAGGCATCACTAAGCAAAATAATGTCCCTGCAGGTTTATTTTTGAGTCTATTTGGATACCTCATTTTTCTAATTTCTTAGGTATCTTTGTTTGCTTGTTGTGTTCTAGAGAAGTCACAACTGCTGTTTCCTTTAACATGTAATTTCCATAAACAATACCAGAGGTCACTTCCAAAATTAAGTAATAAAAAGAGCACTAACTTAGCACTCAGCTCCTTAAGAAAGGTTTAGACCAAGCTCAGGAAGCATCCAAGGAGCTGGCCACATTATTCTGAAGCTAATTAGTGCATCCCCTAATTCCTGCAGCAACAGTAAATTATTTTCAGCGCACTTGCCAGCTGCGGACCTCTGAACAGCTTGACTCTAGTGGATCATGTTCTCCTGACATTGATAAATGCTGACATTGTCAAATGCTTGTGCAATGCCGCCCCCTGCACATTTGCAGCCAATAGGCCACTAGCAGGGGGTGTCAATCATCCTGATCATATCCGATGATTGCTGTCCACCACCTCAGAGGTGGCGGATGAATTAAGGGGCAGCTTCTTAAATCGGCCCCTTAGGCCCTGATAATCAGAGATTGTTTTTTTAAGTATTATCAAGGGATCTACACTAAAAATGAGGTAAATCTTCAAAATAAGGAGGAATTTTAGAATTTTTAAATTCCCTGGACTTTTCAGAATTAAACACTCCCATTTCTAGAGATGAAATTTTGTTTAAAAGAAGATATAGCCCCTGCTCTAGTTAACTTGTTTAACCAATATTTTACTGAAAACAAAATGAACTTAAAGTATTTCACTGCTTCCACAATTACGTTAGTCCCGAAAATAAAACCTCTTACAGACCTATTTCCCTCCTTAATAACAATTATAAAATCCTAATGTCCACTTTAAAGGCATCTCAGGGCAGAAATATCTCTAAGATAATTTGCAGAGTACTCACGATATTGGAATATTATTGGAATAAAGGGACTGAGAATAGGAGAATAAGTAGACCTGATCTAGCAATACTCTCGGTTAATTCCGAGAAGCTATTCGACTTAATTAGCTGGGACCATCTTTTTACAGCTCTGGAACATTTTGGGTACCAGGGGAACTTTCTAAATATAATTCAACTGTTCTATCAGAAACCTATTTCCAATCTTAAAATTAATAATTGTCTTACTGAAAACTTTACCTTAGAGAGGGGGGCACGACAGGGGTGTCCGTTATCACCCCTTCTCTTTAATATTTCATTGGAACCGTTTGCTATACTCTTAGGTCAGTAGATGGCGGGCATCCTTGTCGGACACTATATTTCCTTATTAACTCTCTTTGCAGATGATTTGCTTCTATTTCTGAGCAATACAAAGTCTTCTATTAAGCAATTTCTAGAACTTGCGGATCAATTCGGATCATTTTTTTGTGCTACAAAATTAATCCGTATAAATCAGAGATTCTCTGGATTTCTCCCCAAATATTAAAAGGTTATCAATGCCCCTTTAAACCGGTTGACCCAATTGATTATCTTGGAATTAAAATATGTAAAGACACAGACAGATGGTATAATCTGAACTTTTCTCCTCTATTTATCTAAATGAATGAGACTCTTAAAAGATGGACCTAGCTGCCAATTTCTTTATCGGCTAGAATAGCTCTGATTGAAACTATCCTTTTCCCTAAATTGTTATACCTTTTACAAAATCTTCCATTTATAACCATACTTAAGACTGTCGGCATTTATCATTGCACAAGCATTTCATGTGAAATACTTGTGAAATGCCGCCCCCTGCACACCACTAGAAAGGGCTGTCAATCATCCGATCGTATCCAATCGGGATGATTGCTGTCCGCCACCTTAGAAGTGGCGGATGAGTTTAGGAGCAGCGGTCTTATGCCCGCTGCTTCTTTACTTTTGTTTCTGGCGAGCCTGAAGGCTCACACGGAAACTGCTGCATTCACAGCTTCTTATATCGGCCCCATAGGCCCTGATGATTGAAAGTGCTACGAGGCGGCGATATATTTTAAGGGATCCGCTGCTATGTCGAGCAAGTTTGTCGGAATATTCCAAGCTCCCGACATAGCTGCCTCGCTGAGAGGTGTTTACTATACACGCCTTTGGTCGGCGATGCTGGATTAGGGAACTCCCAGCATCGCCGACCATATTGGCGATGTATAGTATACAATCCATTGGAATAATTGTCGTCTGCCTAACCGCTAATCCTAATATCCATAAACCGAAGTACCCACGATCGCAAACTAACACTGAACTAATAAACATCAAAACCACCACATACCCACCGCAAGTCCTAACTATTAACCCTTATGCCACCACATACCCACCGCATGTCCTAACTATTAACCCCTATGCTGCCACATACCCACCACAAGTCCTAACTATTAACCTATAAACCGTCACATACCCACATCAAGTCCTAACTATTAACCCCCTATGCCGCCACATACCCACCACAAGTCCTAACTATTAACCTATAAACCACATACCCACTGTAAGTACTATTAACCACTATGCCCCCGATACCCACTGCAAGTCCTAACTATTAAACCCCTATGTTGCTATAAACCCCCAATGCAAGCTAACCTAACAACTAACCCCCCTCTTAACTAAACCCCTAAGTTAAAAATATTAAAAAACAATCTAAGTTAAAACATTTAATTAAAAAAACCTAAACCGAAAAAATCCAAAGGAATTCTAACCCTACTCTACCCAATACCAAACCCCCCCTCTAAACTAAACCCCTAAGTTAAAAATAATTAAAAAAATAAAAATAAAAAAATGAAATTAAAAAAACCAAATGACCCCCCCCAAATAACCCTATTCTACCAAACATCTAACCCCCCTCTAAGCTAACAACACTAAGTTACCAAAAAAAAGCTAAGTTGCCAAAAATAAAAAAAAGCTGTTACCAAAAATAATAAACTCCATTATCCAAAATAAAAAATGATTATACCTAACACTAAACTACATGCCCCATAAAATAAAAAAAATATTCTTAAAAATAAAAAACCTACCCAAAAAAACCCTATCTAACCCCATTAGTGTTACTCACAGTTGATGGGGAATCGGGCTCCTCTTGATCCAATGTTGGGCCCATCTTCATCCAGGCTCCAGGCGCCGACTGCCCATCTTTTTCTGCACTGTGGTGAGTATTTATTATAATAACTTTAACACCAACCTGACCCCATATTTAAATGTAAATGTATCTAGTTACATAACAAGAGTGAGCTTCTGCTGTTCGCTGGGTTTATTTGATGTACAGAGTAGTGGGAGCATTTTTGCCAGGGTTTATTGGTGGATGGTATGGAGTGGGTGGGTGAACCTGACTGCATTGTAACTGCAATGAGCATAAACCTTATTGACTTCAATTATAACATTTGCTTCAGTCTCTTGGTATCTTTTCTTAAAGGGTAGCAATGCATTACTGGGAGCTAGCTGAACACATTAAGGGAGCCAATAACTATAGGTTCATATGTGCAGCAACTAATCAGCAGCTAGCTCCCAGTATCATATTGCTGCACCTGAGCCTACCTAGGTAATAATTCATTTGCATGCTCTATCTGAATCATGAAAGTTTAATTTTGACTGTCTGTTTAAATGCAGGCAGTTGTGGATAATTATTTTACACAAACAATAAAATACCCTTTAGATAATTTGTAAGTTTAGTGCCCCATAAAGGGTGAGAATGAAAGTGTAGCTAATCTGGTTTAAGCGCATTGCCATTACAACACAGCTAGATGATGTACTACCCACACCATACCACCCACCTATAGACCCTAGCAAAAATGTACTCCCACTACTCTGCACACGCGCACAACAGAAACGCACTCTTGTTAGAGACTAAGGGGCAGGTGGTATGGCACCTGATTGGCTGTACCTCCTGTCTACTATAAAAAAGGTTCCTTAAAGATGGATAAAAATGCAAGTAATTACTAATAAATATTTTACACAATCATTTGATTGGACCGCTGATACTTTTTATGTCCCTGGGAATGATATAGCACAGCTATAACTAACTCTTCCTTGTATCAAATACAGTGCTGACACTAATTCTGCAAAAGGTCCGCATGTCTGGCAATGATACTGTGCAGAAAAATGTAGACACAATGCTGGCACTCATTCCTCATAATGTATTTTAAGATTGGAAATGACATAGTACAGCTAAATTAGGATCATGTTTTTTATTTCATATAATGTGCTGCCTCTTATTCTGCAGAATGTTTGCAAGTCTATGGAATAACACAGTGCAGCAGAATCTGAATCAGAAGCAACAAAACCATTGCTAAGCACCTTAATGAGGTATAGGGGCCTATCTAGCAAGCTCTGTATGGAGCTTGACTCCCCGTGTTTCTGGCGAGCCTGTAGGCTCGCCAGAAACACCAATTATGGAGAAGCGTTCTAATGACCGCTGCTCCATAACCCTGTCCACCTGCTCTGATGAGGCGGACAGGAATCGCCGGAATTCAACCCGATCGAATACAATCGGGTTGATTGACACCCCCCTGCTGGCAGCCGATTGGCCGCGAGTCTGAAGGAGGCGGTGTTGCACCAGCAGCTCACAAGAGCTGCTGGTGCAATGCTGAAACGGAGAGTGTATTGCTCTCTGCATTCAGCGATATCTGTCGGACCTGATCCGCACTGTCGGATTAGGTCCGACAGACATATGATAAATAGGACTCATAGTCTACCTATGTAGGATTGCAAGTTTAACTTCTAGTCGCTTTTCCAGTCCTTTAAATAGCACTCCACTTGTAATCTAGCCCTTTGTGTTTTCATTCCAATATAAAGAATAAAGCAAAGTTACTGATTTATGTTGTATTGGTCCAAATGAAACGGAGAGTGTATTGCTCTCTGCATTCAGCGATATCTGTCGGACCTGATCCGCACTGTCGGATTAGGTCCGACAGACATATGATAAATAGGACTCATAGTCTACCTATGTAGGATTGCAAGTTTAACTTCTAGTCGCTTTTCCAGTCCTTTAAATAGCACTCCACTTGTAATCTAGCCCTTTGTGTTTTCATTCCAATATAAAGAATAAAGCAAAGTTACTGATTTATGTTGTATTGGTCCAAATGCAAATACACAGGTCCAGAGATCATTATCTCAGCATTTGTTAGAATTCTGAAAGGTTCAACGATAAGTTCACTTTATTGCTATATTGTCTAATGCTTTTCACACCAGGAAAAGAAGTGAGTTTCTTTGGCAGATTGTTAGAGTTCTTATATGTATGTATGTATATATATATATATATATATATATATATATATATATATATATACGTTAGCAAAGATGTGCACTCTCACTCAATTGCAACTGCCAGGGTGCTAGTGGAATTGAATATACAATAACAAAAAGAACTTGCACTCGCTGGACTTTTCAACAAAACTTTACTTGGCAAAGAAATAGTGACGTTTCGGGGACAGTGTATCCCCTTCCTCAGACAGTGATTGCATCAAACATTAGTGAATTTATACAGTCAAACATACAAACCCCTCCCCCCAATTAGCAAAAAAAAACGCCAAATATGTTGCTAGGGTGACCATACGTCACAAAGTAAACATAGTGTTATTCTAATACTTAAAATGCAATATGAGCCATCACAGCTCTTACACAAATTGTGACAGTGCATATGTTCATGTTAAAAAACCTATAGCAGTACTGGACATTGGTGAGAAACATATATTCCCCAGCTATAACAATTCATCTATTACGCTTGGAAAACCAACTAGTGCTCATAGCCTCATGAATTTCACAACAAGCGTGTCAGATGCTGAATGAATATAGGATGGCTGACAACATACCAAACACAAACTTGAAGACAATCCTAACACCGATCGCTATGCATCACACCATCGCACCCGCATACAACGCTGAGAAGGGAAACAGAACCCGGAACTGCATCAGCCGCTCACGTGGGTGGCGATGCGCCAATCAACAGGGTTGCGGTTGCCATGGTGATGAGTCACAACGATCGCAATCTGTAGCGGAGAGGGCACCAACATAATGTGAAGCGGTAATAGAAGTTGTCAATAAGACATAACATACCTGATTGCATAGCACTACATTGCCAAACCTCAATCAATGGAACTATCCGTGCTATATCATACATGCACCTTCACTCATAGTAAGCTCCACTGTATTAGCTACAACATTGCTACCACACATCCCTGTAAAGTGCCATTCTATACGTTTGCACGGTTACAGTGTAACTATCCTAACATGCTATCGCCATAGCCTGGTGAGTAATGTATAGATCACATACAGGGTAGCGCATTCTGTGTAGCAAAGTAGTGTCTCAGTTGTAGACTAGAGTCCCGACCACCAATAGACGTTGTAAAAGAGAAAAGAAGTACAAGAAAACCCTCAGGCAAAGATGAAAGATAGAAAATAGATCAAAAGAACCCAGAGAGAATAAACTAAAGAAACCCCATATGTGCATGAGAAAAAAAGGGAGAATGAAACAAAGATAGCAAAGAATAAATAGATATAGAATGGAGTGTGGACTCTCCAAATAGGTAACCTAAATGGCGTGGACTCATAATATAACAGTCAGGCATCCACAGGGGCTGGATCCATGCTACAGAAAGCAGTGCCAGTCACACATAGTATTGAGTCCATGGGGTTGCAAGGTGTTTAAGCGAAAAATCCATTTGGCCTCAATCTGTAGGAGGAGTGTATCCCTATCACCCCCCGCCTCAATGGGGGGACATGATCGATTAGGGTGAATCTCAGGTCCTGAAGTCCATGACCTTTCTCCACAAAATGCCTGGCCACAGGTTGGTCACTAGAGCCCTTTTTCAGAGCAGTTCTGATAGATGACCTGTGATTAGCAAACCAGGTTCTGGCATCATCGGTGGTTTTTCCCACATAAAACCGCCCACAGCTACAATTCAGTAGGTACACCACGTGAGAAGTGGTGCACGTCATCACATGCCTGATCTTGAATCTTTGGTTTCGATGGGGATGTCCAAAGGTGGACCCTGGAATCATAGCGTTGCAGGTGGTACATCCCAAGCATCTGTAGCATCCTGGTTTCTTTCTTTGTGTCAACCATGTCTCCGGGTTATAGCAATGGGTGGGATCAGTGAGCATCAGAAGATCTTTTAGATTCTTGTCGCGTTTATATCCCACTCTAGGGGGTTGCCAACCATTGAACGGGAGAGAGGGATCACCTTGTACAATATGCCAGTGTTCCCTTAATGATATACCCAAGGCTCTCGTTGAGGGACTATAGACCGTAGTAAAGGTCATTCTCTGCTCCTCTTTTGGATCAATTCGAGAAGCCATCACGGTATCATTTTCCACTACCATTCTGCTCTGTTTTATAAGGTGCGGATTGTA
Source organism: Bombina bombina (assembly GCF_027579735.1). NCBI lineage: Eukaryota > Metazoa > Chordata > Amphibia > Anura > Bombinatoridae > Bombina > Bombina bombina. The sequence continues at coordinate 1,054,002,827 of NC_069503.1, forward strand.
ACCTCGTTGTGTGAACCGTTGTTGCATCTCATTGAGTTGTTGGTATCTTTTAGTCTCATCACTATTGTTTCTTGCGGCCCGCTGCAGTTGGGCTTTCGGAATTGCCTTGAGGAGTGCTGTCGGATGGTTGCTCGTGGCGTGTAGGATAGAGTTTCTGTCTGTGGGTTTCCTAAATAAAGAGGTACCCAAATAACCACTCTCCGTTTTAAAGATATTTAACTCCAAGAACTCAATACTTTCCGAATCATGTTTGAATTTAAATTTCACTGGGTTAGTAAGTGAATTCAGATACTCAAACCATCCTTCCAACTCCATAACTGTACCACTCCAAATAATTAACAAATCGTCTACATACCGTTTATAGTATAGTATTTCAGGTTTCTGGTATATCCCCATCACGAATAGTTCATCCCAAATATCTTTAAAACGGAGAGTGGTTATTTGGGTACCTCTTTATTTAGGAAACCCACAGACAGAAACTCCTCAAGGCAATTCCGAAAGCCCAACTGCAGTGGGCCGCAAGGAACAATAGTGATGAGACTAAAAGATACCAACAACTCAATGAGATGCAACAACGGTTCACACAACGAGGTTACAATCCGCACCTTATAAAACAGAGCAGAATGGTAGTGGAAAATGATACCGTGATGGCTTCTCGAATTGATCCAAAATAGGAGCAGAGAATGACCTTTACTACGGTCTATAGTCCCTCAACGAGAGCCTTGGGTATATCATTAAGGGAACACTGGCATATTGTACAAGGTGATCCCTCTCTCCCGTTCAATGGTTGGCAACCCCCTAGAGTGGGATATAAACGCGACAAGAATCTAAAAGATCTTCTGATGCTCACTGATCCCACCCATTGCTATAACCCGGAGACATGGTTGACACAAAGAAAGAAACCAGGATGCTACAGATGCTTGGGATGTACCACCTGCAACGCTATGATTCCAGGGTCCACCTTTGGACATCCCCATCGAAACCAAAGATTCAAGATCAGGCATGTGATGACGTGCACCACTTCTCACGTGGTGTACCTACTGAATTGTAGTTGTGGGCGGTTTTATGTGGGAAAAACCACCGATGATGCCAGAACCCGGTTTGCTAATCACAGGTCATCTATCAGAACTGCTCTGAAAAAGGGCTCTAGTGACCAACCTGTGGCCAGGCATTTTGTGGAGAAAGGTCATGGACTTCAGGACCTGAGATTCACCCTAATCGATCATGTCCCCCCATTGAGGCGGGGGGGTGATAGGGATACACTCCTCCTACAGATTGAGGCCAAATGGATTTTTCGCTTAAACACCTTGCAACCCCATGGACTCAATACTATGTTTGACTGGCACTGCTTTCTGTAGCATGGATCCAGCCCCTGTGGATGCCTGACTGTTATATTATGAGAGTCCACGCCATTTAGGTTACCTATTTGGAGAGTCCACACTCCATTCTATATCTATTTATTCTTTGCTATCTTTGTTTCATTCTCCCTTTTTTTCTCATGCACATATGGGGTTTCTTTAGTTTATTCTCTCTGGGTTCTTTTGATCTATTTTCTATCTTTCATCTTTGCCTGAGGGTTTTCTTGTACTTCTTTTCTCTTTTACAACGTCTATTGGTGGTCGGGACTCTAGTCTACAACTGAGACACTACTTTGCTACACAGAATGCGCTACCCTGTATGTGATCTATACATTACTCACCAGGCTATGGCGATAGCATGTTAGGATAGTTACACTGTAACCGTGCAAACGTATAGAATGGCACTTTACAGGGATGTGTGGTAGCAATGTTGTAGCTAATACAGTGGCGCTTACTATGAGTGAAGGTGCATGTATGATATAGCAAGGATAGTTCCATTGATTGAGGTTTGGCAATGTAGTGCTATGCAATCAGGTATGTTATGTCTTATTGACAACTTCTATTACCGCTTCACATTATGTTGGTGCCCTCTCCGCTACAGATTACGATCGTTGTGACTCATCACCATGGCAACCACAACCCTGTTGATTGGCGCATCGCCACCCACGTGAGTGGCTGATGCAGTTCCGGGTTCTGTTTCCCTTCTCAGCGTTGTATGCGGGTGCGATGGTGTGATGCATAGCGATCGGTGTTAGGATTGTCTTCAAGTTTGTGTTTGGTAAGTTGTCAGCCATCCTATATTCATTCAGCATCTGACACGCTTGTTGTGAAATTCATGAGGCTATGAGCACTAGTTGGTTTTCCAAGCGTAATAGATGAATTGTTATAGCTGGGGAATATATGTTTCTCACCAATGTCCAGTACTGCTATAGGTTTTTTAACATGAACATATGCACTGTCACAATTTGTGTAAGAGCTGTGATGGCTCATATTGCATTTTAAGTATTAGAATAACACTATGTTTACTTTGTGACGTATGGTCACCCTAGCAACATATTTGGCGGTTTTTTTGCTAATTGGGGGGAGGGGTTTGTATGTTTGACTGTATAAATTCACTAATGTTTGATGCAATCACTGTCTGAGGAAGGGGATACACTGTCCCCGAAACGTCACTATTTCTTTGCCAAGTAAAGTTTTGTTGAAAAGTCCAGCGAGTGCAAGTTCTTTTTGTTATTGTATATGTATATATATATATATATATATATATATATATATATATATATATATATATATACTGTATATCAGAAGTAAAACACTGCATTGCAAAATATTTACGTTCAAAATACACATCAGCAAACCATAATTACAAAAAACGGACTCCAGTGTGAACAACCCTTATACTCTCTTTAAACTGAGGTTCAGTTCCATGAGAATGACCCTAACGGGGGTTTTTCATTATTACCTGGAAACTTTGTATAATTTAGAAGAATTGATATTACTACTTGGGACATGAACATTGACTCAATACGGTATACTCATCGCCTATATCCTATTGGAATGTTCACTCTAGCTACATTCATGATATCTGATGCCATCAATTTATTCGAATTGGAGGATTCATTGTCCTAAACTTCTGCACTAAAGATCTTGATAAAAAAATAATATTACAAAAATAGGAACTGGAGACTAATACACCACGCAGTTCTAATTAGCAAGTGATTCAAGAGAGCTGAGTCATTTGCAAACTATGATTTATTTTCTACTGTTCATTTTGACAAAGCTGGTAACATCCTCATTAATCACAATAAATATATGTACAATGCCATCAGCAAATCTGTCTTCTAAACAATGAGAAAGTGATCTAAACAAATTATTTTATGGAATTAAAAGATACTTGTTGCATCAGTTTGAATCAGTTGAGGAAGTTTTTAATTTTTACTTTGTTCATTTTTTAATTTTGTTTATCCTGGCTTTGAACTAACGTTTGTTTAAATTACAAAAATGTTATAATGGCCCGAACCTGCAGTGGGTAAATTCAATAAAGTCTATTGTCCTTGAGACTTTATATCGAGTGGACATGATTTGCTGTAGCGAATCCTGTCTGCCCTACATCGCTAAATGCAGACAGCATACACTGTCGGCATTTAACATTGCACAAGCATTTCTTGTGAAATGCTTGTGCAATGTCACCCCCTGCACATTCTCAGCCAATCGGCTGCTAGCAGGGGGTGTCAATCATCCCAATCATATCCTAAAAGGTGGAGGACAAGTTAAGGAGCAACAGTCTTATGACCACTGCTTCTTAACTTATGTTTCAGGCGGAGAAAGCAGCATCCACTGTTTATTAAATCTCCCCTAATGCTCTTTGGACTTCACTGTGCATACAACTCTACCTTACTCTTAGATTCATAAAAAAATAGGTTAAACCTCAGAGTGATAGAGAATGCTAAGCCCAGTCTTATGATGAAGTCGTCTTTACGGCAATATTCTGCCTCATATTACTGCATGGTACTATGTTACTTGTGAAGGAATGCATCTTTCCCCCGTCTATTTGGGCACTGTATCCCTCTGTTTTATACAACATTATAACAGTACAGAATATTCACTGGAATTGTAGGGGTTAACTCAGGTAGCTTCTGGGTTCAGAGAATAGGTAATACAATTAGTGTTAGAACTATTGTTGGGATTTGCTATTCCTTCCTGTTTAATTATAAAGTCCTTATGTTAATCAAATGTCGTTAACACTTTGTTCACTGGGGTCTATTTATCAAAGTGTCAATCTCAGTGCATTCGCCGGCGTCAATACGCTCGCCAAACATCGCTGACACAGATCTGAATACGATCCCCCTATTTATCAAAAAAGCCTTCAAAAACCCACTCGTCAAGTACAGTGCGAAGAGCATCAGACTGTTGTTAAAGGGACAGTCAAGTCCTAAAAAAACTTTTATTTTTCAAATAGGGCATGTAATTTTAATCAACTTTCCAATTTACTTTTATCAACAATTTTGCTTTGTTCTCTTGGTATTCTAGTTGAGAGCAAACCTAGGAAGGCTCATATGATAATTTCTAAGCCCTTGAAGGCCGCCTCTAATCACATGCTTTTGTATTTGCTTTTCACAACAGGGGAGAGTAGTTCAGGTAAACCATATAGATAACATTGTGATCATGCCCGTGGCTAGTGGCAGACACTGCACTAATTGGCTAAAATGCAAGTAAATAGATAATAACTAAAAGTCATGTGATTATGGGCGGTTAGAAGATGCTTAGATACAAGATAGTCACAGCAGTAAAAAGTGTATTAATATAACAGTGTTGGTTATGCAAAACTGGGGAATGGGTAATAAAGGGATTATCTATCTTTTTAAACAACAAAAATTCTGGTGTTGACTGTCCCTTTAACTAACAGTCATCGATGTCGCGGTTATTCAGGTTTTTCCAAACTTTATTTATACCATTTCATTACTGCCCATGAACAAGTACATTTCTCTAAAGCTAATCTTTTATTTTTCAAATGTTAATGTCCAAGAAATAGCTACATTTATGCCTCAACAAACAATATCTCATAGAAAGTTATTTTTATATTTATTTGTTATACAAAAAAATCTGTTATATGATACTTTCACATAAATTAATGTGTATTTGTGTTTCTAGAAGTCATGATATGCTTTTATCTCATGTTTTTTTATAAATGATTATTAATGCTAGAATTTGTACATATATATTTACACATACTTGTGTATATATATATATATATATATATATATATATATGTGTGTGTGTGTGTGCGTGTGTGTGTTATGTCAGAAATCTTTTTAAATATATTTACTTTTCCCTAAATTCCTTTTTTGTTCTAAACAATGTTGTCTTTTATATCTCTGTGTTTATTTATATCACTATATGTATATAGTGTAAATGTATTATTATTCTGAGCAGGAATAATTGCAAATATATCATGTAATCAGGGTATCATATGTATTTATTTGCAATCAATGGATATTTTAAGAGCTGGACCAGTTTTCTCTCTGTACCTGTGCAACCCCTCCTGATTGCAATCTAGTTTTAAAAACCACCCCTTCACAGGTGTTATAAAATGGGCTGGCATATAAGATGACATTTCCTACTGAAAAAGAAATTCAAGAGAAGGAAGAAATACACTGAAAATACATGACAGTAAAGAGGTGATTTTAATTTCTGCTGTATCTGAATCATGACAGTTTAATGTTAGGTGGGCTATCCCTTTAAACTATCATCTTAAGATTATATTGAATCAAACATCAATTCATATTTTAAAATCCTTGTCTAAAATTTTACACTGTGTGTCCTAATGTCAGCATCAATGTTTATCTTTAATTCTAAATTCACATATACATACTTTCAAAGTATAATACACAATGTAACAAGTGGCACTTACAGGTTCTGATGAGTGATCAATGACACAAGTATCGAGCAATTTGATTAATTAGTAATAGTTTAAAATGTATATTTTAATCAGATTGGCTGATGTCCTAAATCATGTGATGCATATTCCAATCAAAAGTGGTTGAAAAATTCACTAGTGTGTGGGTTGTTTAGGATTTTGCATCATAATTGGTGCAAAAAGTGTTGCGTCAAAATTGGTGTGAACTGGAGAGTGTGACTTGTATTACATGGCTTAAACATGGTGCACATAGATTTTCCCAAAAAATCAAAATAAGTTAGCTATATTATGTTGTATATTTATTTCATTTTTATATCTATTAGTGTGACAAGTTTGGGGTAAAACTTTGCAACAAATTTGTAGAAATAATATTGTCCTCTTGCTTTGTAACGAGAGACAAATTTGTAGCATAATCCATAAGTAGTAGTGTATTTTTCATTTTTATCCCTATATCTACTAGTGCATTAAATGTGTAGCAATAATATTGTTTAATTTAGAAAGGGTATACAATTTTAATAAAGTTTCCAATTTACTTTTATTATGTAATATACTTCATTCTCTTGCAGCATCGAACATAAGCTTTCTGTGTTTTCAGACTCCCATTGAGTTCTATGGCATCCGCGACCTGAAGGGTGGCGGATTGAAAATTAGGTATGCTGCGTTGGAATAGACGCGAACGTACTTGATAAATGTTTGATAAATTTGGAAAAGGTTCAAATAAAGTCGAATCTGAATTCAAAACAACGGTAATGACGCAAGCATCGATCTGAGTTGGATTAAGATCACGGGATCATATATTACGTCACAAATTTCAACATTAGCCGATCTTGATGCTTTGATAACTACGGCGGATCAATCTCGCGACAAATACAATGTGGAATTCAAGCGTATTTTCAATTGACGCTTTGATAACTAGACCCCACTGAGTCAATTTCTCCCCTCCCTCTTAGGTAAACTGTGTATTTTATTTAAGCCCTGCGTGTTCTCAATAAATATCAATGTATTCCCCATTTTATCGTGTGTGGCTGTTATTTGTGGGGGAATTTAAGGAGTTTAACTTTCCTTGCTGTGGTTCTCTGGGAGATGCTGGGCACTACCAGTCGAGTGGTGCTGGTTAGTAAGGAACGCTGCAGGATTTTCCCTGCCGGAGAAGGGATGAACAAAGAGGGGGAAGAAGTCTGGATCACAATCCAGGGACCATTACTCCGGTGAATGATACATCGTTTTTAGTCTTTAGCCCTCATTGCACTCAAACATCTGGTATCTCTCATGCAAGCCTTATGTTGTTGTTTTTTTCAGCAGACCCAGCACAAGGGAAAAAATAACTTTAGTTTGCAGAAATACTCCCAAAAAATTGGAACAAACCATCATTCTTAAAGGGATAGGAAAGTCAAAATTAAACTTGCATGATTCAGATAGAGCATGTCATTTAAAGACATTTTTAAATTCACTTCGTGCTTCGTTCTCTTAGTATCAATTGTTAAAAAAATGAATATGCACATATCCTGCACTAGTGGGAGCTGCTGCTAATTGGTGCCTGCACACATTTGACTCTTGTGATTGGCTAAATAGATATTTTCAGCTTCCTGTCAGTAGTGCAATGCTGTCCCTTCAGCAATGGATAACAAGAGAATGAAGAAAATTTGATAATAGAATTAAATTGGAAAGTTGTTTATGATTGTATGTTCTATCTCAATCATACAAGAACATTTGGGGGTTTACTATCCCTTTAATGCAACAATAAAAAAATGCTAAAAATAAATCTGTGCTATTTCGACAGGGTAGCACCCACTCAAGTTTAAGTATATACTGTAACCACTATCTGTTACAGAGGAGAAATATGCTGTAGTATATCAGTCTGATCCTGCCAAAAAAGACAGTCCAGACCCAAAATACCAGGCGATTCACCCCTGAACAAGTCAACACTGGAGGTAGATTTTAACCTTTCTGCACCTTTCCAATGAGATACAGTTGGTTTGCTCAAGGAGACATAAAAAAAGTGTCACATGGAAAAAGTTTAAAAAAAGTTTAAAAACAAAATTACTGGTCGCATGTGGCTACTGCTACTATTGATTGGTTTTTGCTTTTCCAGTCAGGTTTGTGATTCCATAAGTGTTGCATGAAATTATTTCTGTGTAGGACAGATATACTGTCCTACACAGAACATGGAGATGGGAAACCACCACATTTCTGGTTACATGTATGCTGTTAAATCTTATTTTCATATTTTAAATCTGAAATACAAATGTCTGTATTTTACATACAGAAAGAGAGGCAGTCGGCCAGGAACAAACAACCACTCAGTGCTTGTTCTATGGCCTGGTTACCACCTAGGAGTAGCTTCATTTAGCCCAATTGTGCTTTTGACAGAGGAGAACTCTTCTGAAGTATATCAGTCTGATCCCTTCTAACAAGGTCAGTACAGCCCAGAAATACCAGGCAATTCTCCTCAGAACAAGGGAAATGGCAACCCTAGGCAATATTTCATACTCTTTTAAGCCTCATCAGTGAAGTGCCCATTGGGCAAGGAGTCCACGTCTGGTTTGACCCATCACCCTTATGGAGACTTTGCTCAGGGTCATAATACAATAAAGAAATAGAAGCAATTTGCCAAACAACAGCTCAGTGCTTGTTCTATAGCGACATTTCTATTGTCTTGCTATATAATAGCAGAACAGCCGAATCAAAGCATTTTGAAACAAATTAACACATCGTTTTAGTGTGCATGTAAGAACTGTACACAATTGGTAATTGAAGTAAATCTGAAATATTTTATAATTGTGTTGAAAAAGAAAATTATATATATATATATATATATATATATATATATATATATATATATATATATATATAGAGAGAGATAAAGTAGCATAATCCTCAGATGTATACCCTTTTCCTCCTAAAAAATTTAAGCAAGTTCTTCAAATTCACTGTCAAATTTGTCAGTATGAATTTTAGTTCTATAGTAACTGAACCTTTTGTGTGATAGGAAATTATATAGGCTCGATTTAAACAAAGCAATAGATTAATCTATTTGCAAATGGAACTTTTTGAGACACTGTTATAAGAATGTTATGCCTGTTAGTTATGTTTTTCTTTATAGAGTTGGTTTTATTACATCTGACAGGTTTCAACAGTGCTCTGCAAAATGTCAATCAAAGTGGCTTTTTCTAAACCAGTGGGAAAGCGCAAACCATATTATGTGAGAATAAAAATGAATGACCACTTTAATCAGATATTCACACAAACTGAAACAATTTCAGAGTGTAGCTAATGTGCTCATCGTGTGAATCCTATTAATGAAACTAGTCTTCTGTTTCCAGGATTTCTACCTAGCACAATAGCAGCAGGTTGAGAGAACAACACATTATCAAACCTAACCAGCATATTTAGTGATGGAAGAAATTATGCATCTTATTTTATTTTTTCTTAAGAATATTTTAATGGTCTTCAATGCATGTTAAAGTCTTCTGCCTGCAAACGGTTATAGGGAAATAGGTAAAAAAAAATGTGTTTTACGGCACTGATAAAAACTGGCAAAACTGATACACACAAAAAAAACATTTTTTTGAACTATGTATGGTTTAATTTAGATTGTACTCCTTTAGAAAATATACTTTGGTTTTATGCATTTTATTAGAGCACAAACACTAGGTGACCTCAATGTGATGGAAATAAAAGTAAATGGAAACTGTAGTTAGAAAACAGTAAAAAAAATTGAAAAAGCATGACTTAAAGGACCAGTAAATACAGTAGATTTGCATTATCAGCAAATGGATGATAACAAGACAATGCAATATCACTTAGACCTTGATATTCTTAACATCTCTGCACAGGTGAGATATTCTAAGATGATCCTCCAGCACTGCGAGATCCCTAGTGAAATTTTCAAAAGCCAGTTTTTGCTTCACTTCTCCATGGGGCGTTCCCTGCATTTCTGAGACAAACCTAGTGCAATATAGCACTGCATGACATGATAGTTCTGCTGCATTTACACTTTGTGCTTTATATTTTATATCCCTTTAAACTTCAGATGAAACTTTATTACATTTAAACTTTGCACTTTCTATTTTGTATTTTGTTTTGTGTACAGCAGTGTATTTAGTGATTTTACAAATTCTGATTATAGAGCAGACTTCACAGAGGCAGAACTCACTGAATTTTCTAAGAAAAGGGTGGAACCTAGAAATCCCAGAGAGATGAGAGATGCCTTCCATAGAAAGTAATGAAGCACTCTGGGATACAAAATTTCACATCGGAGAGAGAAAGTAACTGGAGAACCCCTGGGGCTGATATAAACTTCCCGTTTGCATCAAAAACTACAATTTAACTTGCTTTTCTCTATATTTTAGTATATACTACTTTTATGTTCCAGATGGTTGTAGGAGCCCAGAGGAAGCGGCGGAGGTGCGGCCACGTTACCGAAAGGGAGGAGGATGAGCACGATGCGACGATCCAAGCTGCTGGAGCGGCTGAGCCCTGAGGGAGGGACGAAGAGGCAGCCGAGAGGAGGATCAGTGGTGACTGGTCCAAGAGGCAGAAGGGGCCGGCTGGCAATGGCGGTAGCCGGGGAGGAGAGTAGGAGCAGCGGGGACCTGGTGGTGGAGGTGAGTCCTCGAGAGGCAGGAGCTGATGCTGGGCTGCAGCAACCGGTAGCCATGAAGAGGAGCGGCAAGTCTGCTGGAGCTGGCAGTAAGTAGCACTGGGCCACCAATGAAAGGGCACTTTAAAGCAAACTGTAAATAAAAAGGGGACATGTGCTGCAAAGTATTAGAGTAGTGATAGGGATATGGGGGGCTAGTCTGGAATGGCTGGAATGAGGGGGTGTGGCCAGGCAGTAGCATGAGGCCTGGCCGGGCATGGACAGGCAGCAAAGTATAAAAAAAAAACAAAAAAACGCTTGGGGCTTCAAAAAAAAGAAAGAAAGAAAGAAGAGGGTGGAAGCAGATATAGGGGAGCCAAGGCAGCACACCTGGATAGGGAGTTTGGTGGGTCCCCACAAAAAGTAAATAAAAAATAGATATAAATAAATAGATAAACACTGGTGAGGTTCTAGGGAACAGGTAGATGTGCAGAGCCAGGGTGGCATATCCCTTTGGGCACTGCTAACAGGAAACAGGCATAGTATTCTCCATAGTTTAAAGTTGTGCCAGTTACTAAGGGCACATCAGTTGCAAGGGCTGGAAAAAATAAAAAATAAAATAATAAATAACTAATAATAAATATATAAGATAATGTATAATTATCAGGATATAGATATAGTTACAGGAGCATGTTGCCCCCCCCCCCCCAGTTATTCCCCTGGATGGAGGCCGTGAGTTTGGCTCTGTCTTAGGAGTAGCCTCGGTTTCTTTCTGGGGGTGGGGTAGGGGAGGGTCTTACTGGGGGGGGGATTCGGGGTGTTAATTTCATAGTAGACTCTGGGAGGTCAACAATGAATAAGGACCTGAATGTGGAATTACTGGAGGGGGACTCCCTGCACATTTTGGATCGCTACAGCGACTTCAAGGAGGAAGATGTGGAGGAGTGGATGGTAGCCGGACCAGTGGACATGAGCAGGGTGAGTGATGCTGCTGCCTTGGCTCAGCTGTTGCAGACTTTCTCAGCGGGTGTAGAAAGCAGAGCTAGGGGCTCTTGCCAGGGGAGGAAGTGGCCCGAGGATGGGGAACTATGCCAGAGAGGCAGGGAGGTGTCCAGGGAGAGGGACAGAAGAGAGGGAACTGTCAGGTTTGTCTCTTCTCTCTTACAGGACCGAAGATCCAGCCCAGGGAGCAGGAGAGGTGACCATGCAAGATCAGAACACAGAAGGGGACATTCACATTCCACACTACCTTACAGGGGCAGAGACCGGGACCAGATTTCTCCAACCTGGGCTAGGCTGGAGCGGCAGGACAGTGACTGGACCACCACACGTTGCTTACAGAGACGGCCAGCCTCCAGAAGGCCCACAGGACAATGGACAGTATGAACTAAGGAGGCAGGCCCCATAGGCATGGCGACTGGGCCAGTGTTGGGGGCTGCTGGGGACAGGGGCAGGACCTCCAGTGGCACCTACTACAACAGGTCAGGTGTCTCAGAGTGGTTGTTCTACTGGACTGAGTGAAGGAATGAATGCAGGACAGATGACACTCTTGAAGGGACTCAATTTGTTGATAGCTCAGGTGGAGAGGCACGGGACAACATAGGGATCTGTTGGCGGGGGCAGTTCAGCAGCAAGCGCATGGATGGGAGAGGAGGGGAGAAGTCAGCAGGGGGAGCCACGGCGAGAGGAACTAGTTTGGGTAATGCCGCTTTGAAGGTCTCAGATGAAGCATTTAGGCGGCCATGCCTTTGATCTATAGAGCCGCTGGGTCTACATTTGACGACAAATGTTAAGGACAAGATTTGGAAGAGAAAGTATTTGGAGATCTTTTCCCTCTTGACTTTGGATCAATTCGTGGAAATCAAAGAAGATTCCAAAACAGAGTCGGGGAAAAAGGAGGAGGAGGAGAGAAAAAGCAGTGCAGGAAGTTGCCGAAATCATTTGCAAACTGGTCCAGGGCATTTTGCATACTTGCTAGCATCATTGCAGAGAAGTTTCCTGAGCAGGGGCCGTCCCTGTTTTGCTACTATGAGGAGATTGCCTTGGCCTACAGAACATACGGGGGGAATAGCTTGGTGGCAATACGACAAGCAATTTAGACAGCGTATTGCAGTCCGGCCAGATATGCGATAGGATGACTGCGACATGGGAATTTGGCTGGAGATTATGATGCCATTGCGGGAAAATCAGTCCTTTCAGGGTTCAGGCAGTGGATTTGGGGGAGGACCGGCCAGTGGAGCAGCGGTGGCAATCAGAAAAGGGCTGTGTTTCCAGTTCAATGATGAGTCCTGCAGATAAGTATAAGCACAAATGCTCCAGTTGCGGGGGCCTGCACCCCTAAAGTCAATGTTTTAAGAGAGGTAAGGCAGGAGGCAAACCCGGTGAGGTGGCTCTTTCGGGCACAGACGCCTGTAAGAGTAGGAAAGATGGTGCCTTGGTTATAAATGTACGGCAGGAGGGCGGACACGGAATTGTTATTATCAGGTTTTATTTCAGGGTTTATCACTCTGTTTGTTGCTCAGCCAGAAACACAAGTTGTTAGAAACTTGTAGTCATCCAGGGATTAGCCACAGGTGGTGCGGGACAAACTTTTTTTAGCTAGAGCAGATGGCCGGTCCTTTTGCAGAATGACCTTTGGCCAATTTTCGGGTGTCACCATTAGGTGTTGTGCCTAAGAAGGCGGCGGGTCAGTTTCCGGATGATACACCATCTATCTTATCTGAAAGGGGCATCGATTAATGACAGGATAGATGCAGCCGTGGAGGCGGTTAGGTACACATCATTTGACAGGGAGGCTGAGTTGGTTCAAAGGGTGGGAAAGGGAACGCTCATGGCAAAGGTGGGAGTGCTCATGGCAAAGGCGGACGTGGAGGCACCCGACTTGTCATCATTTGTTAGGTTGTTTCTTTGACGGGTTCTTATTTTGTTGATTTAACAGCCTATGGGCTGTTCAATTTCTTGTTCATATTTCGAAAAGTTCAGTTCTTTTGTTGAATGGGTAGTTTCCTGGTGGGCGCAATGCCAGACAGTCATCCACTATCTAGATGACTTTTTGTTTGTGGGTTCGTCGGACGATGGAGATTGCCAGCGGCAGCTGGATACTTTCAGGAAGTCGGCCAGGGATTTTGGAATCCCAGTGGTGGAGGAGAAAACAAAGGGGCCTTGTACTTCCCTAAAATTCTTATGGATCTCTATTGAGCCTATTAAAATGCCGGAGGACAAACTGGCTGATCTAAAAGTGTCTGTAGCATCGTTAATGGGGAGGCAAAAGGCAGCGTTGAAGGAATTGCAGTCTCTGCTCGGGAAGCTTAATTTCACTTGCCATATTATGCCGGTGGGCAGAGTGTTCTGGCGGAGATTGATGCTCGCGTTGGCTGGGGTTAAGGAACCACATCATCATGTGCGCCTTTCAAAGCACCACAAGGAGGACTTGAAGGTGTGGGTGTTATTTCTGGAAGGCTTTAAAGGGAGAACTCTCATCTCTCAGCTAAGAGTGTTAGCATCAGATTTGGAATTGCTTACGGATACGGCACGAGGAATAGGTTTTGGGGCTTATCTAGGTGGACAATGGTGTGTTGGTCAATGGCCGGTAGAGTGGGTGGAGGCAGGCTTAACTAAGCATATCACTTTATTGGAACTGGTCCCACTATGGGTAGCATTAAAGGTATGGCCAGGAAGGTTGGTGGATAAGAGAGTCACTTTTAGATCAGACAATATGGGGGTGGTGATGGCAAATAATACATTTGACGGCTAGCTCTCCGCCGGTTATTCATCTGCTGAGGATGTTTGTTCTGGAATGTTTGAAGAACAATGTTTGTTTTAGAGCTGTTCATGTGGCGGGCGAAAGCAATGGGGTTGCTGACGCTCTTTCCCGTTTACAGTGGGATTGTTTTCAAGCACTGGCACCAGCCGCAGAGGAGGTGGGAGATCTCTGGAGGTTCTGTGATCAATGGCATTTCCGAAATAGCAGCTTTCGGGAGGGGAGCCTTAGCTCTGAAGACTTGGAAGGCCTACTGGCAGGTATGTAAACAGTGGTTGGTGTTTTTGACAGAGGAGGATGAGAGGGGAATGTGGTCAGACAGGCAGCAAGCCTTGCTGTGGTGGATGAGGAAGTGGCAAGTGGAGGGTGTATCTAAGGCTATGGTGCAGTGAAGACTGGCTGCTATGGCTTTCTTGTTTTGGCTGTTGGGATGGGAGGATATGACCAACTCTTTTGTGGTGCATCTAGCAGCTAGGGGTTGGGCTCAAACAAGGGGTTCAGGGAATTTGAGAAGGCCAGTAGTTTTTTCCATTCCAAAGGCAGTGGTTAGGTCTTTGATGAAGATTGGCAACTCTGACTCTGAGTTTATGCTGTTCAAGGCAGCATTTTTCTTGCCTTTTTTGGAGCATTTAGAATATCCGAATTAGTGAGCGGGAATAAAAGAGTGTCTGGGGGCATTCAGTATGTGGAAGTGTGGTTTGAGGGTGCAAAGGTGCATATTTGGTTGAACAGATCGAAGACTGATCAGCCGGGCAAAGATTGCTTGGTTAGCCTGGAGACTGTTGGGGGGAATGTTGCCCAGTGCGCTCTGTAGAGAGTATTCTGGTGGTGCGGGAGAGCAGTAGTGGGCTGCTATTGGTGCGCAGGGACAGGTAATTTCTTTCATGCTTTTAATTTGTGGCTGTTTTCAGGAAGGCATTGGCTGGGGCAGGTTTCGTGGCTGCAGAGTTTGGGTCTCATTCATTTAGGATAGAGGCTGCTACGGAGGCTAGTTCTTTGGGTTTGGGGGAGCAGGTGGTTAAGTGGATCGGGAGGTGGTAATCAGGGAGATATAAATCGTATGAGCGCCCAGCTTTGGCGTTGTAGTTTCTTAATATGCTTTTCTCTTCTTGTTTGTGTCTTAGGTCCCATTTCATGTTGGTGGGATTTCGATTAGGCATGTTGAATTCGAAGGGGAATCTGGAAGATGTTGTTTTTTCTCTAAAGACAGGGTGCATCTAAATGAGGTGGGGTGTCATCTTTTTAATTTTAATTTAAGGGACGGGGTTCTAAAGGCCTTGCAGTTGCGTAGCGGGACGGTGAATGCCTTGCCTGGGGCAAGAGGGGTGCTTGCTGGGTGGAGTTAGTGGATGGTTTGAATGGGTTGTACAGGAGAGGTGAATAATGATAGGAATTTAGCCCAATTTTAGGAGCCTTATAAAGTCAAGCACCTCCTGGTGGTTATTTGGGGACACTGTTATTTTGTTAAATATTTATGATTTAATGTTGTAATTTTATAATAAATGTTGAGCTGCGTCTAGAAATGCTTGTGCAATGATAAATGCAGACAGTGTATGCTGTCGGCATTTATCAATGTGTGGCGGACATAATCCACTTCAGCGGATCATGTCTGCCCGCACATTGTTAAATCGACTCCTATGAGTCACTTAGAGGCTTAGGGCCTGATTATCAAAAACTCACCTCCATGGAGACAAATTAAAACATTTTTTTTTTAGACCTTATATTTTAAATAAATAGTGTATCCTTCACATATAGAAGCCTGCATAGTGAGACAAACATCTCTCAAGGTAAAATTTGTCTTTCTAAAATTCTTTGAGAGATATTACTATACTGATATAGATGATCTTGTCTGAGAGGAGAGCATTAGATCATCAGGCCCTTAGACAGAAGTTCTACCATCTGAACAGCATGGGTGCTAGGACAATATATTTTTTTTGTTTCCTTCCCATCTTGCTGAAAAAAAAAATTCCTTATGTTCCATCCTTGGGAGGCTAATGTCCAAAGTCGACATACAGAAAGAACTCAGAACCACATGCATCTGCATAACCCTTATTGGTCACTCACAAGACTTTGTGAAATTGCGTAGATCTGGAGCAGGGAGGGAGCTAGAAATTAAATTCAGTGCCTGAATGATCTATTTTTAAAAAATGACTGGCAGTATTTATAGTAAAGGTTACAACATTTATTTCAAAGAAAGTTTTTATGGATAAGTAGTTATCTTCTCCCTGATTGTACCTTTAATCCAAACATGAGTTCCCATCTTGTTTACCAACCTTCTGTTTGTATTTACATCTGCTATACTATAGGAATGTACAAGTGCATTAAACTACTGGGCACAGCTGGGATAGCATATGATTACTACTCAGTATGCTATGGTTTATGTGCCTATGCAAGCAGCTGTCCTCAGAGCTATTCTCGGATTTAACCC
Source organism: Bombina bombina (assembly GCF_027579735.1). Lineage (NCBI taxonomy): Eukaryota > Metazoa > Chordata > Amphibia > Anura > Bombinatoridae > Bombina > Bombina bombina. The sequence goes on from NC_069503.1 coordinate 1,054,019,372, forward strand.
CTAGCGGTACTAGTTGGTGAAACTTTGTATTTTTATACTGTATGCTGCCATTTTGAGTATAGGTATCCTTGAACAGAAACATTCACAGATCAGTGATGTTGCTGGCTTTTGGATAGTTGTATTGCGTGTTTTGGGTTAGTTGGTGTGAAATAGAGAGGGATTTTTTTTAAGCCTCATTTAAAGGGATAGTCTACTCCAGAATTTTTATTGTTTAAAAATATAGTTATTCCCTTTATAACCCATTCCCCAGTTTTGCATAATCAACACAGTTATATTAATACACTTTTTACATCTGTGTTTAGCTTGTATCTAAGCCTCTGCAGACTGCCCCCTTATCTCAGTTCTTAGAAATCAGTTTGAGCCTACCTAGGTTTAGCTTTCAACAGGTAATACCAAGAGAACAAAGCAAATTTGATTATACAAATAAATTGGAAAGTTGTTTAAAATTGAATGCCCTATCTGAATATTAAAAGTTTATTTTTACTAGACTGTCCCTTTAACTTTTAAGCTGTGTTTAAAAGCTATAACTCGGTGCTCTGTATTTCCCATGCTAACCCAAAGCGCATAATACAGATATGATAAAGCTGGCAACATCACAGATTTGTGAATGCTCACCACTTCTGTCACAAGGTACAAAGATACATAAGCTCCAAAGTGGGCAATAAAAAAAATTGCAGCTCTTCAGCAACTAAAGGGTTAAAATAAAAGAATGGCTCTGAAGAGAGCTGTAGGCACACGATAAAAAAACAATAGCACTGTGAGTAGTAACGATTTTATTGAAGTTACGTCCAGCAGTTTCACGTCCCTTTAACATTTGTATGATCTTCTGGAGTTTTAATTTAATATAATACTCTGGATTCGGAAATCCAATTAAATGTTCTGTCCAGTTCCAAAAACTGACTAACATTGCAAAGATACTTCTAAATGAACTTTAAACAAGTCTCAGTATTTTTAATGCCTATGAATGATTCAACACAAAAAAATAAATATGAATTACAGGTTAAGTCAATGTTTATATAACATGCCCTTTTCGCCACAGGAATTTCCCAATATTCACTGCACATTTCGTTACTGGGATGATTTTTTATTAACTGTAGCTAAAATCTCATATCCGATGGAATGCAAACTGACTTTTTATATCTACTCAAACAAACAGAAATTTTTATAGAAGAGCTGAATACTTATATTCAGAAAGAAAAAGTTTCTTATCAGATTATTTGTGGCAAGCAGTACATTGAAATCCAACTAAAACTAAAGTGAATATGATATATATATATATATATATATATATATATATACTGTATATATTATTGCACACACACACATATATACACTATATATATATATATATATATATATATATATATATATATTAATATCTATATATATATATATACTGTATATATAGCAATATATAAAAATGTATTTCTACTATCAAATTTATGTAAGGTTTAACAAAGGATACACAGAGAAAGAAGGGGAGCAACATCCCCGAAACGTCAATTAAATTTGTCACACTTTGCAAAATCCTCGGACTTTACTGTTTTTTGTTCAGTGTATATATATATATATATATATACAGGGAGTGCAGAATTATTAGGCAAGTTGTATTTTTGAGGATTAATTTTATTATTGAACAACAACCATGTTCTCAATGAACCCAAAAAACTCATTAATATCAAAGCTGAATAGTTTTGGATGTAGTTTTTAGTTTGTTTTTAGTTATAGCTATTTTAGGGGGATATCTGTGTGTGCAGGTGACTATTACTGTGCATAATTATTAGGCAACTTAACAAAAAACAAATATATACCCATTTCAATTATTTATTTTTACCAGTGAAACCAATATAACATCTCAACATTCACAAATATACATTTCTGACATTCAAAAACAAAACAAAAACAAATCAGTGACCAATATAGCCACCTTTCTTTGCAAGGACACTCAAAGGCCTGCCATCCATGGATTCTGTCAGTGTTTTGATCTGTTCACCATCAACATTGCGTGCAGCAGCAACCACAGCCTCCCAGACACTGTTCAGAGAGGTGTACTGTTTTCCCTCCTTGTAAATCTCACATTTGATGATGGACCACAGGTTCTCAATGGGGTTCAGATCAGGTGAACAAGGAGGCCATGTCATTAGATTTTCTTCTTTTATACCCTTTCTTGCCAGCCACGCTGTGGAGTACTTGGACGCATGTGATGGAGCATTGTCCTGCATGAAAATCATGTTTTTCTTGAAGGATGCAGACTTCTTCCTGTACCGCTGCTTGAAGAAGGTGTCTTCCAGAAACTGGCAGTAGGACTGGGAGTTGAGCTTGACTCCATCCTCAACCCGAAAAGGCCCCACAAGCTCATCTTTGATGATACCAGCCCAAACCAGTACTCCACCTCCACCTTGCTGGCGTCTGAGTCGGACTGGAGCTCTCTGCCCTTTACCAATCGAGCCACGGGCCCATCCATCTGGCCCATCAAGACTCACTCTCATTTCATCAGTCCATAAAACCTTAGAAAATCAGTCTTGAGATATTTCTTGTCCCAGTCTTGACGTTTCAGCTTGTGTGTCTTGTTCAGTGGTGGTCGTCTTTCAGCCTTTCTTACCTTGGCCATGTCTCTGAGTATTGCACACCTTGTGCTTTTGGGCACTCCAGTGATGTTGCAGCTCTGAAATATGGCCAAACTGGTGGCAAGTGGCATCTTGGCAGCTGCACGCTTGTCTTTTCTCAGTTCATGGGCAGTTATTTTGCGCTTTGGTTTTTCCACACGCTTCTTGCGACCCTGTTGACTATTTTGAATGAAACGCTTGATTGTTCGATGATCATGCTTCAGAAGCTTTGCAATTTTAAGAGTGCTGCATCCCTCTGCAAGATATCTCACTATTTTTTACTTTTCTGAGCCTGTCAAGTCCTTCTTTTGACCCATTTTGCCAAAGGAAAGGAAGTTGCCTAATAATTATGCACACCTGATATAGGGTGTTGATGTCATTAGACCACACCCCTTCTCATTACAGAGATGCACATCACCTAATATGCTTAATTGGTAGTAGGCTTTCGAGCCTATACAGCTTGGAGTAAGACAACATGCATAAAGAGGATGATGTGGTCAAAATACTCATTTGCCTAATAATTCTGCACTCCCTGTATATATATATATATATAGACTTCGCAATAACAGCAAACAAACAGGATTTCTTCAAGTGAGTCAAATTTATTGACGTTTCGGGGAGTAAACCTCCCCTTCCTCAGAACATGTTTGTTTGCTGTTATTGCGAAGTCTTTATATTTACACAGAACATTTAGGTGGTTGGCCTCTGGAGGGCAGATTCACATCAAGCGTAGCTATATATATATATATATATATATATATATATATATACTGTATATATAGCAATATATAAAAATGTATTTCTACTATCAAATTTATGGTTTAACAAAGGATACAAAGAGAACGAAGTAAGTTTGAAATTGAAAAACAAATTGGAATTTGTTTTTAAATTGTACTTTTTAGCTTAATTATGAAAATTTATTTTCGACTTATAGGTCCCTTTATGAAAAGAGAGACAAGTTTGACACATATGAGCGGTTCTATACTGCTAGCCTAACACTGCGCTAACAGAAACAAAACCACTGGGACTCTAAATCAATACAAGTCTATCTGAGTCCTCAGAACCTCTGACGTTACTCAATAATCTTTATAAATATCATGTATTTACAATGTCAGATCGAGCTGCTGGCTAAATACAATACCATTGACTATATGATTGTAATACTATAAAATGTATGCAATTACTAACAATAATAATGATGATGATAATAATGAAAAAATAATAATAATGGTAGAGAAAAAAAAAAAAAATGACTAAGAAACAAATTATTGTCCTCAAAGTAATGTCTCTGAAGTTCCTGAGTCTTGAGAAAGTCCGGATGAAACGGACGAAATGCGTAGACCAAAGAGGGATACTATTACAGACAATTCATCCGTTGTGGCTGCAAGCACGTTCGTAATTTGGGGTTACTACCACCTGTGCCTTTGAACCAAGTACAGACGCAACAACGGAACACAGCCTGGAGTGCTGCCTGTCGGATTGCGGTCAATTTTATGTATATCAAAGGCTTGAATTTGAAATGATCTTGTAAGTGCAACTGTTTTTATAGCGCATAAGAAGTGATTAAAACTTTTACATATGAGCTGTATTTAACACTCCTGCTGGCATTTTAACTCCGCTAGAACTAAGCTTTTTTTTTTTTTTTTTTTTTTTTTTTTAAATTCTTTTTATTAAAGAGAGATCAGGCATATAATACATGTATGCAGATATTTCGACAATGCTTGCAATCACATTCAACGTGTCTACCTTAGACATTAATATAAAGAACACTTGATACAAAATACATGTAGTCTAGAAACATTAGCCGTTGACTCAAAATAGAAATGGGTGTGAAAAGAGGAGCATTGTCATTGTATACAACAGATTAAATTATAGAGAAGGTGCATACAGTACATAGGCATATATATTCAGTGCACGTGTGCATCGAGGTACTTCCAGTAGCTGTTACCCGAAGTCTCTCCCTTTTTTTAAACTTTATTAACCTAAACCTACAAACCAACAAACAAACAAACATAGGACAGGGAAGGCATAAGAGGGAGGGGGGGAACCGGGGGAGGCGGGTAGAGTAGCAAGGGATGGGGGGGACAGACAAACATATGACACACAACAGGGGAAACAGACGGAGGCAAGGGAGGGGAAGCCAGGGGAGAGGGCGGGGCAGAGCGGCAAGGGATGTGGGAGACATAAGTGCATATGGACCAGTTAAGTGTGTAGCTGAGTGATTATGGCTGCAGTTCTCAGTTATTACATCTTTTTTTTTTTTTTTTTTGGCACTCAGATTTAATTGCGAAAGTTAGAGTACTTTCACCTGACTAACATACGGCAGGCAATATATGATCTTGTTGATGTTATTATAAAATAAGCTGATAATATGCCAGCTAGCTATAGTACCTGAGCATAAAACATTTAATAGAGGTTTCACTTTGAATAAATAGATAATGTGTCCAAAACCAACACATACAGTAAATGTGAGTTTCATAAAAGCGGGTCTCACGGCTTAGATCAGACGGTGGGAAAGATACAATAAGCTAAATGGATAAAGGAGGTCAGTGCTGAACCATAGAGTATGTGCGGACTACTATATAGATGTTCATCTGAGATTTGAGTCAGCGTCTCAATCATGGGTTTAGAAAGAAGAACATCAACATTGCACATGGAGTAGTTGTGGCAGGGAGGTTGGGGGGGCCCAGATGGAGGAACACATTCTGTTGCATGTTACCGCTGAATAGAAATAGGGGTGGGAGACCGGACAATATCCCAACACCCTGCAGAAAAGGTTTTATTGTATGAGATTATAGAAATCAAACTGGCTCTATCTAAAATACCCATGTCTTTGTGAATTTGAATAATGCTCTGTTGCTAGCCACGGTGCTTACGTTGCCAGGTATATACATAGCGCATAAAAGCAAAACAGACATAACAGCACCGCTACCAGAGACAGAAATCTAAGTGCAAGTAGACTTACATTGCGATACTACACATGACATATAGGGAGCATTTTAAATTGAGGAAAAAAAAAAAATTAAATAGCTTTGTAAAGAGAACTCTAAGTATGCACTGTGAGATATCAAAAGCACCGCACATGGGAGGTGCTTACATATGTCTTTAGGACCTGCAGCATGCGTGTCTACTCAGCAGTATGAGCCTTATTTTACACCACACACCATAGCTCAGAGCATCCCAGAACCCTAAGTACTCATTAGTTTGATTTTATGTAACATAAACAAAATATCTGTAGATAACAAAAACTGTGCCCATTATTGAATAACATTTTTCTCATCATTCATATGAAAATATAACAATACGCAGTTCTAAGCATATCTGATTTCGGGTAACAATGTACAAGGCAATGTGCGTTACAAACAACCAGGCTGGGAAAGGAAACATAGAAAAGACAAATACTTTCCAGGGGTAAATCTCAAATACACGGGAGGGGATAAAAAAATGAACAAAATACCACCGGGTATAATTATGCAGTTACCAATTAAGCATTACATTACATACAGTTCCATTTAACACCCTGGAGCATAAATTTGAGACTGAGAAGTAACAAGTCTCTTAGCGAGTATACATCGGACTGCAGCTTAGCCAATTCCCACAGCTACCCAAGCCGATCTCTGTCTCCAGCGGCAATATCCGCCATGGGAGTAATGCCGTGACATATCTTGCAGGACTGCAACTAGCCGATTCCCTATTTCAAGCCCCACAGTCGTGGCAGGTATCTGTGTAGCGTCTGGATCTGCGTGAGATCGAGCATGCCTGTAGGCTGACTCCCGGCCAGCTGATGTGAAATGTCCCGAGTCCGGAGTTATGCGTGTCCGGATGCCAGTAGTAGAATCCATGTCCGCAGAGGCCAGCAGCATGTCGGGTTTAGAGGAGAGTGCCTGAGGTGAGTCAAACCTAGTCAGCATCTTAGCGGTAAGGTTCCTTACATACCGGGCAAGAGTGGAGCTCTCCCGCGGAGAGGGGCGTCCAGCAGCTCCCTCAGGGCTGCCCATCTTCACAGCGGTTGAGTACAGCGGAGACAGTATCCGTTCCTCCCGGCATGCCACCAATTGATCCAAGGCAGGAACGAGTAAGTCATCTCTTGTAAGAGATCTATTTAGCTGGATGTGGGATGAGTCATATGAGCTTCTATCTGGGGGGCATGTTTGCGTATTCACCGGCTCATTGTGTGTAGGATTAGGCTTCACAGCGGCATGAACCGCTTCATGCAGTTTCTCATAACTCACAAGTAAGCGATCAAATGAGGACTGGAAAATTGCCAGTATCTGCACCGCCACATTGCCCTCCGACTCCATTTTCTGTAATGGCGGGCCCACAGTTCAGTATGCACAAAATCCTTTGTGAGGACTGGTTTATTCCAATGACTTCCGTGGAAGAAAAGATTGAATTATTTCTATCTGCCTGATGTTCCCGGACAGCTTCCCTGTCAAGGGAGACGCAGATGGCGTAGAATGATGACTGTAAGGCATATATTAGAAGAAGAGTTCTTCAGAGCAACAGAGGCTCGCAGCCATCTTCTAGAGCCGCCCACCGGAAGTCCAGAACTAAGCTTTTTACTTGCATCGGGTAGCGTTCGTATTACAAGTTGAAAGTAAACTGTTTTCACATAAAGGCTAACCTGGTGCCCGAAAAGCCAAACTTAACTATATATTTGTACCTATATCTATCTATCTATCTATCTATCATCTATCTATCTATCGTTATATATAGGTATATATATATATATATATATATATATATATATAGACAGATATAGGAATATATATTTATAAATACATAGAACATATTCTGCTATGTGCAGAACATTGGAATGTGAAATATTTACAGTACAAACACAGTATGACACTTTATTAAATATGAATATATAAATCTGCTTTTTCATGTTTTTATCTACCTAACTGCAAAGGGCTCCAATGCACTTTTATATATGTCTTTATGTTTGTACATATGTATTTATGTGTTTATATGTCTGTAAATAGATATATACTGTACACATATAAATACATAAATACATAAAAACATGCATATATATGTACATACATACACATATTTAGACACATATAAATACATAAATACATAAAAACATGCATGTACATACATACACATATTTAGACATGTATATGTATGTATCTCAATGTTAAAGCCCTTTGCCTGCCTTATTTTCTAACACCTGGGACCTTATATCTTTGAGCCCTTATAACTTTTTTGTGCAATATTTTCAGATAATGTTATTAGGAGTGTAACTGTACTTTGTAATGTATTTTTGATGTGTTTTGTGACACTTTTTTGTTTTGCAAAACAGTTAACCAGAGCTTTGAGGATGCGCTATCCCGACGCGCGTTAACTTCAATTGCGCTCAAGCGATGGCGTTTACTTTTCAACTTGTAATACCAGAGAAAAACCTGATACACGCAAAACACCCTCGCTTACACGTAACTGTTAGCGCTCCAATCGTAATCTGGCACATATTTGGCTATATTTGGATGAGAGGATAAATCACAGATGTAGTTGGCCTATACTTTTTAATATGTATTTTTTGTTACACATTATTCATATTCAATTATAGTGGTCAGTAGGAAGTTTAATTTTGTGCCTTTGGATTTTTTCTTGTCTCTAAATCAATCTAATTATTGAGCACAAGTTTATTTATGCACTGTCACTCAGAACAAAAGTATGGTAATTATTGTTATAATTGTGTATGTGATCATTGGGGTCTTGAGCACAGTACAGTTAGACCTGACAATTGCATTGGCGAAGGAGAAAGACGAGGACCCTGTTCTGTGGCCTAGTGGAGGTTGTATCTGTAATTTAATAAATGGCACACACGGTAAAACAAATAAATAAGATGAATACTGTGTAAGGTTTATTTTCATTTTCTATTTAAGCACCAGCACCTATTTTTTTACTGTAAGATTTTCTCCTCTTAAGGGCCAGATAACAAGTGGAGTGCTAAATATTGCTTTCTTGAAAAGTGATATTAGTGATCCACTTAGTAATACCAGCGCATGCGATTAAAATTTCACAGCAATGCGTCCCAGTTTCATTGCTAGGAAGCATTGCGCTCACGTGAGCACGCTTCCATAGGCTCAAATGGGAGCCTCGTTCTCATGCCGTGACAAACAACATGAGAACCTCACACAGCAAAGTAGCGCAACTATATGTATATAATTTTTACAGATATATTTATGTGTTAATGTGTATATATACAGATATTAACACATACATATATATATATATGCATATACGCATATACATTTATATTTACTGGGAACACACATCCCACTCACACCAACTTTAAAGCCCCACAACTGCCTAGTGCAGTTGTTTTTTATTTAAAAAAGAATGCTACATTTTTTAAAATAAAAAAACTATAGATCCCTCTGTTTTGAGGGCATTCGGGGCAATTGCTATTGGGCGCACGATAATTTAGTGTTCCACTTGTAATCTAGCCCTAAATGTGTTACGAATTATCCATTCTACCTGTTGGAGTATATTAAATTATTTGCAAATGTCTCTTTTACAATAATTCTGTCATTTGAAGTAGTTTTTTGTGCCTGTAAAAACAGCCATCTATACTAACATTTTCAGTAAAGTAATACTGACTATATAAAAGTTATGTAAACACGAGACAACAACAGAATCAGCCTACCAGGCAGGGGTGGGAGAAATAGGTACTAAAATGCTAGTTTTCAATTGCTCACTCTAAGTGACAGATGATAAAAGAAACTCCTGCTTGGAGAGAAATTGTAGTACAGACTAAGGGGCATATGTATCAAGCTCCGTATGGAGCTTGATGCCCCGTGTTTCTTGCGAGCCTGCAGACTCGCCAGAAACAGCAGTTATGAAGCAGCGGTCACAAAGACTGCTGCTCCATAACCTGTCCGTCTGCTCTGAGCAGGCAGACAGACATCGCCGGAAATCAACCCGATCGAGTACGATCGGATTGATTGACACCCCCCTGCTGGCGGCCTATTGGCAGCGAGTCTGCAGGGGGTGGCGTTGCACCAGCAGCTCTTGTGAGCTGCTGGTGCAATGCTGAATACGGCGAGAGTATTGCTCGCCATATTCAGCGAGGTCTGGCGGACCTGATCCGCAGTGTCGGATCAGGTCCGCCAGACCTTCGTAACTAGAGGCCTAAGGAATGTTGCACTAAGAGTTTTGTTACACTTACACTTTGTGCTTTGTATTTTATATTATTTTACACTTCAGATTGGCGAGAGTATTGCTCGCCATATTCAGCGAGGTCTGGCGGACCTGATCCGCAGTGTCGGATCAGGTCCGCCAGACCTTCGTAACTAGAGGCCTAAGGAATGTTGCACTAAGAGTTTTGTTACACTTACACTTTGTGCTTTGTATTTTATATTATTTTACACTTCAGATTGGGTTCTTTCAGTATTATTACATTTAACCTTGGCACTTTCTTTTTTATTTTAATACATTCAGATTTAGATCCAGCAGTGATTTTACAAATTCTGATTATGTTTTTAAAGTTTCTTTACTTTAACAAATTAGGATTATACTGTGTATTGTTTACAAATTATATTGCACTTTAGATTTACTTTATTAAAAAATAAAATTCAGAAAGTGGAAGGGACAGGGGAGTTCATTGGGCTGAACAGGGGAGTTTAATTTTCAAGGGTATGTCTGAAGAACACTCACAAGTCTTGTGAAATGCTGCAAGCATTTTAAACAAGCTGGTCTCTGTGAATTATCTTGCCAGCTGTATGCAGGTGAAGTTTGCTGAAAATTCACAATGCACTTATTTAATTGACATAAAATTAATATATATATTTAACTAGTGGCAAAATAAAGCTAAATTGTAGTAAAAACATTTTAGTTTCATTTGTCTTTGCTGTAAACTGAGACTTTCTATGAGCCCCAGGTGTTCTCCTGTTAACTTTTCTCTCCCCTATGAAATTCTGTTTCCCAGAGAGCATCATTACTTTAAATAAAAAGAGAGAAGTGTTCAACCTGGGAACGAACAATTGCATAATAGCTTGTTCTATGGCTAGTTAACACCCTAGAAGCAGCTTCTTTTTGCTCAACATGTGCCTTTCACAGAAAAGAACTTTCCTGTAGCATATCAGTCTGATCCTGACTTAAAGGGACAGTCTAGTCAAAATTAAACTTTCATGATTCAGATAGGGCATGTGATTTTAAAAAAACTTTCCAATTGACTTTTATCATTAAATTTGCCTTGTTCTCTTGGTGGTATTTTTGAAAAGCTAAACCTAGGTAGGCTCAAACTGATTTCTAAACCATTGAAAACCGCCTCCTAGCTCAGAGCATTTTGAAAGTTTTTCACAGTTAGACAGTACTAGTTCATGTGTGTCATATAGATAACACCGTGCTCACTCCCGTGGAGTTATTTAGGAGTCTGCACTGATTGGCTAAACTGTATGTCTGTCAAAAGCACTGAGATAAGGGGGTAGACTGCAGAGGCTTAGATACAAGCTAATCAAAGAGGTAAAACATATATTAATATAACAGTGCTGGTTATGAAAACTGGGATGAGTAATAAAGGGATTATCTATCTTTTTAAGCAATAAAAATTCTGGTGTAGACTGTCCCTTTAACAGTACAGTCCAGCACCGAAATACCAGGCAATCCCTTTCTGAACAAGAGAAATGGAAAAACCACAGACGTACATTTTGGCCTAGTGTGGACCGTGTCAGTGAGGTGCAGCCAAATCCCTCTAGGCACACTGAAGGATATGCTACAGGAAAGTTCTTCTCTGTGAAAGGCACATGTTGAGCAAAAAGAGGCTGCTTCTTGGGTGGTAACTAGCCATAGAACAAACTATTATGCTATTGTTCGTTCCCAGGTTGAGCGCTTCTCTTTTTATTTATGCAAATTATGACTCTTAGGGTAGTCTCCCTAAGTGTGATGCGGGAATCCAGACCCGTTGCTCAGTGTGCCTAGAGGGATATGGCTGCACCTCACTGACAAGGCCCACAATAGGCCGAAACTTACGTCTGGGGTTTTGCTTTTTTCTCTTGTTCAGAGAGGGATTGCCTAATATTTCAGGGCTGGGCTGTACTGTGAAGTCAGGATCAGACTGATATGCTACAGGAAAGTTCTTCTCTGTGAAAGGCACATGTTGAGCAAAAAGAGGCTGCTTCTTGGGTGGTAACTAGCCATAGAACAAGCTATTATGCTATTGTTGGTTCCCAGGTTGAGCGCTTCTCTCTTTTTATTTATAGCATCATTAATTTCCATGAAAGGCATCTCTCATCTCTCTGGGCCTTCCAGGTTCTGCCCTTTCTCTTATAGAATTCAGCCAGTTCAGCCCCAGTGAAGACTGCAATATAATTTTTCTTGAAAGTAAAAACTCTTTGCTTATTGACCCATATAAAGTATTGAAGCTCCCTGGGAAAATGAAGCTGTAAGTTTTTTTGTTTTATTTTACATATAGAAAATACAAAGTGCAATTTAATTTGTAAAATATACATATACAAAGTATGAGCCTAATTTGTAGGGCAGAGGCTTCTAAGGCTAAGAAGATACTAGCACATATTAAAAGAGGCATTGATGCAAGGGAGGAGAACATAATTCTGTCACTATATAAATCCCTGGTAAGACCTCACCTTGAGTATGGAGTGCAGTTCTGGGACCAACCTCTAAAAAAAGACATTGCAGACTTAGAAAAAGTTTAGAGAAGGGTCACTAAACTAATAAGGGGAATGGAGAATTTAAGCTATGAGGAAAGGTAAGCCAAACTGAGTCTGTTTTCTCTAGAAAAAAAGGCGCTTGAGAGGTGACATGATTACTTTATATAAATATATTCAAGACCCATATACAGAGATGGAGGAAGCTCTGCTAACCCTAAGAAAATTGTGGCAAGAGGTCACAATTTAAGGCTGGAGGAAAGGAGTTTCATCTCCAGCAACTTAAACATTTTTTCACTGTAAGAGCAATTACATTTTGGAACTCATTACCCAAGGAGGTAGTAAATGCCAATACATTTAAAATGGTTTAGATACATTTCTGGCTAGAATTCAGGCATATGATTGCTGGTTTTAAATTGGTCAACTTTTTAATGGAATCATTTAAGATCAACTGGAGGTTTTATTGTAGATTTATTAAGATTTGTATAGGCTGAACTTAATGGAATTCTTTCTTTTTTCAACATCATCTACTATGTTACTATGTTTAGTGCATAATAGTTTCTTTTAATTTTCTTGTATTACACTAACTGAAACCTTGGAATGAGATGGACATATGAGAAAACAAAAGTGTAACCTAAAATTCCGAATTATACCAAAGATTTCCCAATCAAAAAAGTTGAGTAACAGTGAACAATGATCTCACAAGCAGTTGGGCCACTGTAGATCAGTAATCAACCAAAATTGTCAGAATTGTCTGTCATACTCTCTTTATGCTGCACTTGTGTTTTCTAGCTTACAGATAAGTAACATTTAGGGGTAGATTTATTAAATGTCGGAGGGACATGATCCGCTGTAGCAGATCATGTTCGCCCGATATCGCTAAATGCCGACAGGATTTAACATCGCACAAACATTATTAGTGAAATGCTTGTGCAATGCCACCCCCTGCACATTTGTGGCCAATCAGCCTCTAGCAGGGGGTGTCATTTATCCCAATCGTATCTGATCGGGAGGATTGCAGTCCGCCACCTCAGAAGTGGCGGAGAAGTTAAGGAGCAGTGGAATTATGAGCGCTGCTTCTTAACTTCTGTTTCCAGCAAGCCGGAAACTACGGGGGTAAATTGCAGTATCCACTGTTTAACAAATCTACCCCTTGGAATCTTGATACCCCAAATATAAAAGCACAGAGTTGATTTAGGCTAGTTTATTTGCTCAGATAAGACATAAGAGCAAACCATCAGTAATCTGAGTGATCATTGCAATACAGTGCAGAGTATGGGTTTAAAAAAAGATAAGATTGCTTAAAGCTACAGGACACATGGCTAAGAAGGATGATGTTGTTAATTAGCTGGTCAGAACTTAAGGGATTGTGTTTTTGTACACCCATGCATGAAGCACACATGCCAGGCTGTTTAAAGAAGCAGTGCTGTCTGAGACTTCTGAAGATTCAGCACCACCGCTCTCTAGTAGTTCCACTCCTGGCCCTAGGCAACTGCAAGGTTCACCTAAAAATGGCCCAGAGGAGGGAAAGAGAAACCTCAACACACTGTGAAAAGAGAAGAGCAGAAGTTACACTAAAAACTCTTACAACTGTCCTGCTCCACCCACGTACTCCTTCCTCACTCTCTTCAGAACCCATGCATTTTACAGAATGATAATGCGTGCAGGGCCAAACTTAACTTAAAAATTATATAAAACTAATCAAATGAATCTTTAAAAAATGATTAAATAAAATATTGCTACTATTTGCAACTTCAGCTGCAGGGTAGGGAAGCTGTGCACACCTAGAGGCCTATCTATCAAGCCATCAACTTTCTTGCATTTGACGGCACCAATACGCTCGCCTAACATCGTCTAACATTGCGGCCCCGGACCTAAATACGATCTCCCTATTTATAAAAAAGCTGGCAAAAAGCCGCACACCAAGTACGGGGCGATGAGCAGCGTACTGTTGTTAACTAGCAGTCATCGATCTCGCTACTATTCGGCTTTTTACCAACTTTATTTATACCCTGTCACTAAACACCACCACTATACTAAAATTTTTAACCCCTATCCCGCTGCTCCCAGACCCTGCCGCAACTAAATAAAAGTATTAACCCCTATCCCGCTGCTCCCGGACCCTGCCGCAACTAAATAAAAGTATTAATCCGTATCCCGCCGCTCCCGGACCCCACCGCAACTAAATAAAAGTATTAACCCCTAAACCCCTGGCCTCCCACATCACTACCACTAACTAAACCTATTAACCCCTAAACTACCAGCCCCCCACATTGCCATAAACTAAATTAAGCTATTAAGCCCTTAACCTAACAACCCGCTAACTTTACATTAAAATTACAAAATCCCTATCTTATAATAAATTTAAACTTACCTTTAGAATTAAAATAAACTATATTAAACTATTAATTAACCTACCCTAACTATATTCCTACAATTAAATTAAACTATATTAAACTATTAATGAACCTACCCTAACTATTATACTAAAAATACATTAAACTACCAATTAAATTAACTATATTACATATTTAAAAACCTAACCCTACTCAAATTATTTAAATCTACAATTAAAAATTTCTAAATTACAAAAAAAATAAACACTAAGTTACAAAAAATAAAAAACACTAAGTTACAAAAAATAAAAAACCACAGTATCAAAAATAAAAAAGAATTACACCTAATCTAATAGCCCTATCAAAATAAAAAAGCCCCCCGATATAAAAAAAACCCTAGCCTACAATAAACTACCAATGGCCCTTAAAAGGACCTTTTGCGGGGCATTGCCCCAAATAAATCAGCTCTTTTACCTGTAAAAAAAATACAAACACCCCCCCAACAGTAAAACCCACCACCCACACAACCAAACCCCCCAAATAAAAACCCTATCTAAAAAAACCTAAGCCCCCATTGCCCTGAAAAGGGCATTTGTATGGGCATTGCCCTTAAAAGGGCATTTAGCTCTTTTACTGCCCAGACCCTACTCTAAAAATAAAACCCACCCAGAAAACCCTTAAAAAAAAACTAACACTAACCCCGACGATCCACTTACAGTTTTTGAAGTTTCGCTTGAAGGATCCATCCAGCCGGCAAGAAGTCTTCATCCAGGTAGCCTCTTCAATCTTCATCCAGCTGGCAAAGTCTTCATCCATGCGGCCTCTTCTATCTTCATCCATCTGGGGAGAAGTGGGTGCATCCTGAAGACATCCGGCACGGAGCGGGTCCATCCTGAAGATATCCGACGAGGAGCTCCTCTTTAATACGGTCTCCGCCGTAAACTGGATCTTGAATGCAAGTGACGTCATCCAAGATGGCGTCCCTTGCATTCCTATTGGCTGAAAGGTTCCAATCAGCCAATAGGATTAGAGCTGCTAAAATCCTATTGGCTGTTTTTCTGATACTTTAGCCTATAGCTGGCGCCCTGTTATTCTGATATTTAAGCCTATAGCTGGCGCTCCCTCTTTCTGTATTTAAATTCAGGAGAAATGTAAGGAAGCATTTTTTACAGAAAGGTCGGTAAACACAAAGGGCTAGATTGCTAGTGAGGCGCAAACAGTTTTGCGCTAGCGCAATGGCCTTTTCACGATTCATTTTCATTCCGCTGTTATTACAAGCTGGGCGCAATCGCCTTTTACACTTCAATCCTTTCCACGATCTCAGAGCTGTGGTTAACTGTTTTCCTGAAAGAATAAAGTTGCACAAAACACTTCAAAAATATATTACAAAGTTCACTTAGACTTATAATAACACTGTCTAATAAAAATTATTTAAAATATTGCTCAAAAAGGTTATAAGGGCTCACAGATATGAGATCTCGGGTATTAGAAAAAAAGGCAGGCACACACAAGTTAGTTTTTTGTGATATTCATGTTAACACTAGTCGAAAATAAGTTTTTTTGGATCTTGTAATACCAGCACAACCCAAATAGAGGAAAAGCTTAATGCTAGCAGAGTTTTCTCTAAAGCAAAAAAAATAAAAATAAAATACAGCACTACTTGTAATCTAGCCCAAAGACTGTAAAGGAGTGCAAACTATAACTTTCAACTTGTAATACCAGCGCAAGTTAGTGCATTCGCAATATCCATTGACAGTATAGACTGTGCTCAAGTGAAGTCAGCCGCATTAACCCTTCTCTTGTTAATGCGCTTTACCATGGACTTGTAATATCAAAGTTGCATGCTAATGGTAGCACAGTCAAGCAATATTAGTTATTGCACCAGCGCTCTCATTAGTGCAACACTTATAATCTGGCCCATAGATTGGTGATCCTTTATGCTTATTCATAAAGTAGTTAACAAAAGCAAAAAGGTAGTAGCAAGTTATGTGCATGCATTGTAATGAGACTGATTACAAGCAGATGTCAGCAACCTTGGTACCCCAGATGTTTCGGAACTACATTTCCCATGATAGTCAGCCAGCCTAAAGTGTGTTTGAGCATCATGGGAAATGTAGTCCCAAAACATCTAGGATGCCAAGGTTGCTGACCCCTGATTACAAGGGGCTTTTAAAAAGTTTAATTGTTGTTATTTATATGTCTGATAAAACTCGTTGCAAATACACATTGTTTTTAAAATGGTACACCTCCGATTTAGGTTCCCCTTTTATAAGTTTCAACACATATATCTTTTCAGCATGTGAAGTTGAGTATTTGGATTGCTGGGACAAGGAATCTAGTGAGTTGTGCTGCTGTGAGATTCTGCAACTCTATTTGCTATTTTTTTTTCTTCCTTTGGTCTGCATATAGTCTATATTATAAGGCACCTTTTCATTTGTATGTATTTTTAGTGATTAAAAGGACATGATAACCAAATTGATGTAGCAAAATGACTAGAAAATATCACATGGACATCTCTATGTAAAAAAGGAAGATATTGGGGGCGGAGAATGATGCCAGAGCGGATGCGGGCGTCGCATCCCCTAGCCTAGAGGCGACTCACCGCTCACAGAACTCCAGAGATACAAATGAAATGCCTGGAACATTGTGGCTTGAAGGTGACAAAGGGGGAGCTGAAACAGCCTTGGGTGCAGTTCGTTCACCGTGCGGTTCACACTACTGAGGAGATATGGGAATATGTGGTCAAGAAAAGTCGACCTGGAAGAATGTTAGCCAAAGCTCCTCTTGAAGACAAAAAGGAAACATGGCTGCAAACAAACCACTCTCTATCTGCTTTGAAGCACTCAAGCTACCTTCCTTGCGACACTCAGAATGACAGCTTCATTTTATGCTGGCCTTTTGATCCTGGAGGCTAATCTTTGCCACACAACATTAGAACTGAGGTTCACATATACCCCTTGAGCACAGTATTGACACTAGACATGTAATTGAAGGTGTTTACTGAGAAGACATAAATGCAATTGAACAGTGGACGCTACAGTAATGGCTCTCAACATTATTACACCCTGATTCAGCGCTCCACTGGAATGACATACTTTGGTGAACACTCTTTAGTAACTGGCTTGGAGCAGCCACACTGCGGTTCAGTACACGCTATATGTACAGACCTATTTGCAAGATTCCCCTGCTATTTGGGAGTCAGTTGATTTACTTGCATGAATGTTGGCTTAACTTAGCTCTAATTACTATTGACCGCTGTGTAGGCTCTTTAGCTAGACAATGGACGGATCGCAGCCTGCTCCTTGCTATCTATGTGTTAATGGGGATGTTTATTGTTTCTGCATGATTCATGTTCCGTCTGTGTCATAAATTTCAGTATGTTTAAATTGCATAGCTATTCTAGTGAAGCGTAACTAATGGGGTTCGTTCTATTAAGTGTAAAACCTTGTTCAGGTCTTTTTCTACTAAAGTCGGGATTGTATGAATTTACAACATCTTTGGGTCTTAGCTGTGAATTAACATGGCTGTTGCCCTGACTTGTCAGTAATCCACCTTGGGGATTTGATGTATTACTATGCTGTCATCTAAAATTTCTTATAAAGGGCTTACAAAATAAAAAAATAAAAAATAAAAAAGGAAGATATTTTACCTTGAAATTTCCTCAGAAGCCACACCCACTGTAAAGGGACTTTTTAGCAGCCAATCAAAATGCCTTATAAAGCACTGATAAAGCGTATTGGCTGTTTTTCACCATACAGATGGCAGAAGCTGAAGGATAACTGTTCACAGGACACGTTGGTGAGCTGAAGAAATTTTGAGGTAAAATATCTTCCTTTTGGACAGAGATGTTCAAGTGATATTTTCTAGTAATCTTTTTACAGTTAATTTGCATTGATAGAAGTTGGAAGAGACACTAAACCTTTTGAATATTTATGGATTTTGTCTGATAAATTGTTTGTTTTTAGTTTTGGTATTCATATCTTGTTTCAATTGAATGTCTTTTTGGGAGGTAGATATATATGTTAGATGATCCTCTTGTGCAATCTTATGTCAAACCTAATATAAAAAATATGAAGGGATAAAAAGTTAATTTCCTTTTCATTCCAGGTCTTCTATCCATTTCATGTATTTTTGCCTGGAAAAAAACAATATAATAGACATACGTTTTTGTACTGTAATAAGTGAAAATACGTACATGCAGCAACAACAAAATATATATTTCAAATACAAAATCATAGTTTGGCAAGTTTGGAAAGTAATATTCACTTTATATTTACATGGTTCAAGAATAGGGCTATTCAGCATTTAAATGCTTTTTTCTTTCACTACTTGTAGAAAAAGACTGTCTCACCATTCTTTCGGCTAGATTTTGAGTTCTGCGGCCAAAGGGGTGCGTTAGCTACGCATGCTTTTTTTTCCCCACACCTTTTAAATACCGCTGGTATTTAGAGTTCACAGAAGGGCTACGTTAGGCTCCAAAAAGGGAGCGTAGAGCATAATTTACCGCCACT
Source organism: Bombina bombina (assembly GCF_027579735.1). Taxonomy (NCBI): domain Eukaryota; kingdom Metazoa; phylum Chordata; class Amphibia; order Anura; family Bombinatoridae; genus Bombina; species Bombina bombina. The sequence continues at coordinate 1,054,038,439 of NC_069503.1, forward strand.
GCAACTCTCAATACCAGCGGTGCTTACGGACGCGGCCAGCTTCAAAAACGTGCTCGTGCACGATTCCCCCATAGGAAACAATGGGGCAGTTTGAGCTAAAAAAAAACCTAACACCTGTAAAAAAGCAGCGTTCAGCTCCTAACGCAGCCCCATTGTTTCCTATGGGGAAACACTTCCTAAGTCTGCACCTAACACCCTAACATGTACCCCGAGTCTAAACACCCCTAGCCTTACACTTATTAACCCCTAATCTGCCGCCCCCGCTATCGCTGACCCCTGCATATTTTTTTTAACCCCTAATCTGCCGCTCCGTACACCGCCGCAACCTACGTTATCCCTATGTACCCCTAATCTGCTGCCCCTAACACCGCCGACCCCTATATTATATTTATTAACCCCTAATCTGCCACCCCCAACGTCGCCTCCACCTACCTACAATTGTTAACCCCTAATCTGCCGACCGGACCTCGCCGCTACTCTAATAAATGTATTAACCCCTAAAGCTAAGTCTAACCCTAACCCTAACACCCCCCTAAGTTAAATATAATTTAAATCTAACGAAATAAATTAACTCTTATTAAATACATTATTCCTATTTAAAGCTAAATACTTACCTGTAAAATAAATCCTAATATAGCTACAATATAAATTATAATTATATTGTAGCTATTTTAGGATTAATATTTATTTTACATGCAACTTTGTATTTATTTTAACCAGGTACAATAGCTATTAAATAGTTAAGAACTATTTAATAGTTACCTAGTTAAAATAATTACAAAATTACCTGTAAAATAAATCCTAACCTAAGTTACAATTAAACCTAACACTACACTATCAATAAATTAATTAAATAAAATACCTACAATTATCTACAATTAAACCTAACACTACACTATCAATAAATTAATTAAATACAATACCTACAAATAAATACAATTAAATAAACTAACTAAAGTACAAAAAATAAAAAAGAACTAAGTTACAAAAAAGAAAAAAATATTTACAAACATTAGAAAAATATTACAACAATTTTAAGCTAATTACACTTACTCTAAGCCCCCTAATAAAATAACAAAGCCCCCCAAAATAAAAAAAAATGCCCTACCCTATTCTAAAATTAAAATAGAAAAGCTCTTTTACCTTACCAGCCCTTAAAAGGGCCTTTTGCGGGGCATGCCCCAAAGAATTCAGCTCTTTTGCCTGGAAAAAAAACCATACAATACCCCCCCCAACAATACAACCCACCACCCACATACCCCTAATCTAACCCAAACCCCCCTTAAATAAACCTAACACTAAGCCCCTGAAGATCTTCCTACCTTATCTTCACCACACCGGGTATCACCGATCGGTCCAGGCTCCGATGTCTTGATCCAAGCCCAAGCGGGGACTGAAGACGTCCATCCTCCGGCTGAAGTCTTGATCCAAGCCCAAGCGGGGGCTGAAGACGTCCATCCTCCGGCTGAAGTCTTGATCCAAGCGGCGGCTGAAGAAGTCCATCTTCTTCCATCCGATGACGAGCGGCTCCATCTTCAAGACCTCCGGCGCGGATCCATCCTCTTCTTCCGACGTCCTAAAACAGAATGAAGGTTCCTTTAAGGAACGTCATCCAAGATGGCGTCCCTCGAATTCCGATTGGCCAATCGGAATTAAGGTAGGAAAAATCTGATTGGCTGATGGAATCAGCCAATCAGATTCAAGCTCAATCCGATCGGCTGATGCCGCTTGGATGAAGATGTCTACCGGTCCGGATCTCCTCTTCTGCCCGGATAGGATGAAGACTTCTGCCCGATGATGGACTTCTTCAGCCGCCGCTTGGATCAAGACTTCAGCCGGAGGATGGATGTCAGGTCTCCTGTCAGTCATTTCATAGCCCTTCCCACTTTGTCTTTAAGAGTATCCTGTTTCCTGTAAACAGGTGCTTAGTATTGAAACTGCTTCCTAGCAGGTGTATGTGCAGTTGTTTCTTTGGATACAAACCTAACATAATCTCCTTTCTCTAAGCCACTTGGACATCTGAACTAAGGATTAAAACTCCTCTCTACTACTGCAGTATTTATTGCCCCTGCAGTTTCTGAAGCTACATTGGACCGCAACATATTTCACAGCACACCTTCCTATTACAAAATCTTGTGCTCCCTTCTTGCCACAACTCCACTGGCACTTAGTGGTTATTTCCTGAGTACAAGTCAACTAACCAGAAGAAAACCAAAGCAATTACAAAGAGGAAAACTGGATTGTAAAACCGGAACTTAGCCACACCCCCTTTTGTGACATCACTCTCTGTTCATTCAGCTTCAGTGCAGCCTACTCTGATTCAGTGTGTCAGCAGCCTGTCAGCAAGTCTGAAAAGGATTGTTTCCATCTCTACACTATCTGATACAAGGTAACACCTTGCCTGAACAAACTACCAGAGACTTTGTTTACTATAACACCAGAGCCTTTGTGTTGTTACATTGTGCCCAGTTTAACTTTAACCTTTAATAACTTTTCACTGAAAGTTAATCTGTATTCATCCACATTGAATACAGAAACTCAGGTGGAACAAACTCATTTTATGCAACACTGCAATTGAGATCCAAAACTATATTCATAATTGTAACAGAGTATACACAGAATATCACATAATACTAAGCCAAACAGTGAAATGGATCCAGCAGAGCTGCCTCAGTATGTTTATTCACTTTCTCAATGTGTGGATCAACTTAATCAAGGGTTAAGGGAAATTCAGCTAGAAAATCAAACTTTGCATAAAATAATAAAGGATTCAATACAACAAAAATCAGGTCATACTGAAACTATCCCAGAACCATTAGTATCTCAACCAGATATGTTTCATGGTGACAGGAAGCTCTATAGACAGTTTAAAAATGCTTGCAATTTGTTTTTTGATTTAAGAAATAAAACATATAATACTGATAAAATAAAGGTATTAACGATAATATCCTTTTTACGTGGAAAACCCAGGGCATGGGCCGACCAATTCTATGAAAATGATGATCCTATTTTAAGCTCTCTTGATGAATTCTATGAAGCAATGGATGATCTGTATCAGGATAGCAACATCCAGAACACAGCTGAAAAAAGAATGAGAGCATTAAAACAAGGAAAGAAAAATGCAGAAGAATACCTCACTGAATTTAAACATTACGCCACAGATTCACAGTGGAATTCAGTAGCGCTGAAAAATCAATTCAGGCTTGGGTTGTCTGATCCAATAAAAGACGAGCTAGCTCGCATTGAACCTCCCAAGACGCTAGAAGATTTAATGAAGTTAGTTGTGCAAATAGATAGGCGTCTCAGAGAGAGGAAGGCAGAACGTCAATCCTCAGAGTACACGCCGCGGCTACCTCGACTTCACTATTCAGAGTCTCCTAATCCCCAAGCAATATCAAAAAGTAATTCAGAAGCAATGGACATCGGGGTTATTCGAGGACCCCTGACGTCAGAAGAGAGGAGCCGTCGGAGAGCACAACAATTATGTATGTACTGTGCTAACCCTAATCACAGTGTGAAGGATTGCCCACTACTTATCCGTACAAAGAGAAGTAAATTTACTTATATACATTCTGTTATGCCTAAAGATCTAAAACCAACTTACTGTCATCTATCTCTATTTTTACAGTGGGACCAAAACCGAACAAGGATTGATGCAATCATAGATTCAGGAGCGACAGGAAACTACATAGATAGGACTTTCACTGTAAATAATAAAATTCCACTAGTGGTTAAGCAAACTCCTGTTGTAATTAGAGTTATTGATGGTACTACAATATCCACAGGTCCTATAACACACAGTACTATACCATTATTAGTTACAACTCACACTGGTCACACAGAGTATGTTGTTTTCGATGTATTGCCTTCACCTTTGTTTCCCATTGTACTAGGCTTAGATTGGTTGCGGCTACACCAACCTGGCATAAACTGGAAAACTCTAGCTGTTGAACTAAACTCCACTTATTGTCAACAAACCTGTTACCCAAGGGATATACTAAAACAAATTCCAGATCCTATTCCGACACTACCCCCTCAATATACTGATTTTCAGGACGTGTTCAGCAAAAAGATGGCAGAAACTTTACCACCTCATCGCAAGTACGATTGCCCAATTGAGTTAATACCAGGGTCATCCATACCGTTTGGACACCTATACCCACTCAGCCCGCCAGAGTTGGCACATTTGAAAGAATATCTTGAAGAAAATCTGAGGAAAGGATTTATCAGACCGTCTACCTCACCCGCGGGAGCGGGAATGTTCTTCGTAAGGAACAAGGACTCGTCTTTAAGACCTATCATAGACTATCGAGAACTCAATAAAAGAACAATCAAAAACAGGTATCCGCTACCTTTGATACCGGAACTCATAGAACGCCTACAAGATGCTAAAATATTCACAAAGCTCGATCTACGTGGCGCATATAATTTAATCCACATACGAGAAGGGGATGAGTGGCTGACGGCATTTAGAACCAGATACGGTTTATTCGAGTATCTGGTAATGCCGTTTGGTTTATGTAATGCGCCAGCCACTTTCCAGCATTTCATCAATGAAATATTCAGAGATCTACTTGATGTATGCATTGTCATTTATCTTGATGACATCCTTATATATTCAGACACTATGGAGCAACATGTTAAAGATGTCAGGAAGGTTTTGACAAGACTTCAATCTCATCAATTATACGCTAAGCCAGAGAAGTGTTTGTTCCATACTAAGGAGGTGTCATTTCTTGGATACCATATCAGTCCAACTGGGATCCAAATGCAAGACAACAAAGTCCAGACAGTCTTAGAATGGAAAGAACCCGCTACTAAAAAAGAATTGCAACGTTTTTTGGGATTTGCAAACTATTACAGAAAATTTATAAAAAACTACTCCAAGATTGCAAGACCTCTCACACAACTTATCAGCTTGACTACTCCGTTCCGTTGGACACCTAGCGCTGCCAAAACATTTTCATACCTAAAACATTGTTTTACATCTGCACCTATATTACGTTTTCCAAACCCAAAGCTGCAGTATATCCTAGAAGTGGATTCATCTGACTTTGCAGTTGGTGCAGTGCTCTCGCAAAGAGAAACGATAGATTCCCCCATTCATCCAGTCTCTTTTTATTCTAAGGTGATGACTGCTGCTGAGATGAATTACTCCATTGGAGACAAGGAGCTTTTGGCAATAAGAAACTCCTTGGAACACTGGAGACACCTGCTTGAGGGGACTTCTACTCCAATACTCATATACACAGACCACAGAAATTTAGAGTTTCTTCAAAAAAACAAAACACTATCTGCAAGACAGGTTCGATGGAGCCTTTACTTCTCACGTTTTGATTTTCATATCATGTATCGACCAGCCAGTAAGAATGGCAAAGCCGATGCTTTGTCAAGAAAGGATACCAAACCAACACAAAGCACAAATCCATCTTTTATCATTCCAGCAGAACGTTTTATCCATCTGTCAACACAACAGGATTTCATAACATCTTTACGCAAAGCACTTACCAATGACAAAGAGATTCCACATTCTTTGGTAACAACGCATACCAATGGATTATATTATCATGGTGAACAACTTTACCTACCTGACATATTAGTTGAACCTATACTTAAAATGTACCATGATTCTCCCATCTCTGGTCATCTCGGAGTGAATAAAACTATAGCAATCATAGCAAGACAGTTTTGGTGGCCAGCTATGAGGAGGTCCATTACAGAATATGTAGACACCTGTCATGTATGTGTTACTACCAAACCAGAAAGACAGAAACCTTATGGACTCTTAATGCCTATCGCTCCATCTACCAAACCTTGGGAACATATCGGAATGGATTTTATTGTCGACTTACCTCCTTCTGGCAAACAGAACACCATTCTGGTAGTTATAGATCTCTTTACGAAGATGGGTCACTTTATACCCTTCCACAAATTACCTACATCTACAGAAACTGCAGATTTATTCATGAAACATGTTGTCAAATATCACGGGATCCCACGTAGAATCACCACTGATCGTGGAACTCAATTCACCTCTCAATTTTGGAGAAAATTGTGTGACAAACTCCAAATAGACCATAGATATTCCACTTCATTCCATCCTCAGACCAATGGCCAAACTGAGAAACTTAATCAATGGCTTGAACAGTACATTCGCTGCTATTGTTCTCAACATCAACAAGATTGGCTCCAACACATTCATCTAGCAGAATTCGCTTATAACAATAATACCAATTCTTCAACTAAATTATCTCCGTTCTTTGCGAATTATGGATATCATCCTCAAATACTACTGACTGATTCACTTCTATCACCTTCACCATTGGTCGATGAGTTCCATAATTCACTACTTGAAATATTCAAACAAATCCGACACAACATAATTGCTGCACAAGAGACCCAAAAACGATACTATGATCTGCGTAGAAGACCATCACCAAACTATCAGGTTGGAGATCTTGTTTGGTTATCCACCAAGAATTTAAAAATGCAAGTACCCAGTAAAAAACTTGGTAGTCTGTTTATTGGACCCTTTCCTATTGCCAAGGTCGTTAACCAGAATGCAGTCACTTTGACATTGCCTCCATCATCAAAACTTCATCCAACCTTTCATGTATCACTACTGAAACCAGCAAAACCAACTAGAGTATCTACTCCAAATGCTTCATCTACTTCAGTTCCTTCCAATTTGCTGGAGTATGAAGTTGAAAGTCTGGTGGATTCTAGGATTTCCAGGGGCGAACTCCAGTATTTGGTGCGCTGGAAGAACTACACCGAGGAAGATGACACCTGGGAACCCTCCTCTAATCTTTCCACTCCTAAGTTGGTGGCACAATTCCATAGGCGAAATCCGGATCGTCCCCGGCCTCAAGCTGTGGGACAGCTTGCTTAGGTGGGGGGTCATGTCAGGTCTCCTGTCAGTCATTTCATAGCCCTTCCCACTTTGTCTTTAAGAGTATCCTGTTTCCTGTAAACAGGTGCTTAGTATTGAAACTGCTTCCTAGCAGGTGTATGTGCAGTTGTTTCTTAGGATACAAACCTAACATAATCTCCTTTCTCTAAGCCACTTGGACATCTGAACTAAGGATTAAAACTCCTCTCTACTACTGCAGTATTTATTGCCCCTGCAGTTTCTGAAGCTACATTGGACCGCAACATATTTCACAGCACACCTTCCTATTACAAAATCTTGTGCTCCCTTCTTGCCACAACTCCACTGGCACTTAGTGGTTGTTTCCTGAGTACAAGTCAACTAACCAGAAGAAAACCAAAGCAATTACAAAGAGGAAAACTGGATTGTAAAACCGGAACTTAGCCACACCCCCTTTTGTGACATCACTCTCTGTTCATTCAGCTTCAGTGCAGCCTACTCTGATTCAGTGTGTCAGCAGCCTGTCAGCAAGTCTGAAAAGGATTGTTTCCATCTCTACACTATCTGATACAAGGTAACACCTTGCCTGAACTAACTACCAGAGACTTTGTTTACTATAACACCAGAGCCTTTGTGTTGTTACATTGTGCCCAGTTTAACTTTAACCTTTAATAACTTTTCACTGAAAGTTAATCTGTATTCATCCACATTGAATAAAGAAACTCAGGTGGAACAAACTCATTTTATGCAACACTGCAATTGAGATCCAAAACTATATTCATAATTGTAACAGAGTATACACAGAATATCACATAATACTAAGCCAAACAGTGAAATGGATCCAGCAGAGCTGCCTCAGTATGTTTATTCACTTTCTCAACGTGTGGATCAACTTAATCAAGGGTTAAGGGAAATTCAGCTAGAAAATCAAACTTTGCATAAAATAATAAAGGATTCAATACAACAAAAATCAGGTCATACTGAAACTATCCCAGAACCATTAGTATCTCAACCAGATATGTTTCATGGTGACAGGAAGCTCTATAGACAGTTTAAAAATGCTTGCAATTTGTTTTTTTATTTAAGAAATAAAACATATATTACTGATAAAATAAAGGTATTAACGATAATATCCTTTTTACGTGGAAAACCCAGGGCATGGGCCGACCAATTCTATGAAAATGATGATCCTATTTTAAGCTCTCTTGATGAATTCTATGAAGCAATGGATGATCTGTATCAGGATAGCAACATCCAGAACACAGCTGAAAAAAGAATGAGAGCATTAAAACAAGGAAAGAAAAATGCAGAAGAATACCTCACTGAATTTAAACATTACGCCACAGATTCACAGTGGAATTCAGTAGCGCTGAAAAATCAATTCAGGCTTGGGTTGTCTGATCCAATAAAAGACGAGCTAGCTCACATTGAACCTCCCAAGACGCTAGAAGATTTAATGAAGTTAGTTGTGCAAATAGATAGGCGTCTCAGAGAGAGGAAGGCAGAACGTCAATCCTCAGAGTACACGCCGCGGCTACCTCGACTTCACTATTCAGAGTCTCCTAATCCCCAAGCAATATCAAAAAGTAATTCAGAAGCAATGGACATCGGGGTTATTCGAGGACCCCTGACGTCAGAAGAGAGGAGCCGTCGGAGAGCACAACAATTATGTATGTACTGTGCTAACCCTAATCACAGTGTGAAGGATTGCCCACTACTTATCCGTACAAAGAGAAGTAAATTTACTTATATACATTCTGTTATGCCTAAAGATCTAAAACCAACTTACTGTCATCTATCTCTATTTTTACAGTGGGACCAAAACCGAACAAGGATTGATGCAATCATAGATTCAGGAGCGACAGGAAACTACATAGATAGGACTTTCACTGTAAATAATAAAATTCCACTAGTGGTTAAGCAAACTCCTGTTGTAATTAGAGTTATTGATGGTACTACAATATCCACAGGTCCTATAACACACAGTACTATACCATTATTAGTTACAACTCACACTGGTCACACAGAGTATGTTGTTTTCGATGTATTGCCTTCACCTTTGTTTCCCATTGTACTAGGCTTAGATTGGTTGCGGCTACACCAACCTGGCATAAACTGGAAAACTCTAGCTGTTGAACTAAACTCCACTTATTGTCAACAAACCTGTTACCCAAGGGATATACTAATACAAATTCCAGATCCTATTCCGACACTACCCCCTCAATATACTGATTTTCAGGACGTGTTCAGCAAAAAGATGGCAGAAACTTTACCACCTCATCGCAAGTACGATTGCCCAATTGAGTTAATACCAGGGTCATCCATACCGTTTGGACACCTATACCCACTCAGCCCGCCAGAGTTGGCACATTTGAAAGAATATCTTGAAGAAAATCTGAGGAAAGGATTTATCAGACCGTCTACCTCACCCGCGGGAGCGGGAATGTTCTTCGTAAGGAACAAGGACTCGTCTTTAAGACCTATCATAGACTATCGAGAACTCAATAAAAGAACAATCAAAAACAGGTATCTGCTACCTTTGATACCCGAACTCATAGAACGCCTACAAGATGCTAAAATATTCACAAAGCTCGATCTACGTGGCGCATATAATTTAATCCGCATACGAGAAGGGGATGAGTGGCTGACGGCATTTAGAACCAGATACGGTTTATTCGAGTATCTGGTAATGCCGTTTGGTTTATGTAATGCGCCAGCCACTTTCCAGCATTTCATCAATGAAATATTCAGAGATCTACTTGATGTATGCATTGTCATTTATCTTGATGACATCCTTATATATTCAGACACTATGGAGCAACATGTTAAAGATGTCAGGAAGGTTTTGACAAGACTTCGATCTCATCAATTATACGCTAAGCCAGAGAAGTGTTTGTTCCATACTAAGGAGGTGTCATTTCTTGGATACCATATCAGTCCAACTGGGATCCAAATGCAAGACAACAAAGTCCAGACAGTCTTAGAATGGAAAGAACCCGCTACTAAAAAAGAATTGCAAAGTTTTTTGGGATTTGCAAACTATTACAGAAAATTTATAAAAAACTACTCCAAGATTGCAAGACCTCTCACACAACTTATCAGCTCGACTACTCCGTTCCGTTGGACACCTAGCGCTGCCGAAACATTTTCATACCTAAAACATTGTTTTACATCTGCACCTATATTACGTTTTCCAAACCCAAAGCTGCAGTATATCCTAGAAGTGGATTCATCTGACTTTGCAGTTGGTGCAGTACTCTCGCAAAGAGAAACGATAGATTCCCCCATTCATCCAGTCTCTTTTTATTCTAAGGTGATGACTGCTGCTGAGATGAATTACTCCATTGGAGACAAGGAGCTTTTGGCAATAAGAAACTCCTTGGAACACTGGAGACACCTGCTTGAGGGGACTTCTACTCCAATACTCATATACACAGACCACAGAAATTTAGAGTTTCTTCAAAAAAACAAAACACTATCTGCAAGACAGGTTCGATGGAGCCTTTACTTCTCACGTTTTGATTTTCATATCATGTATCGACCAGCCAGTAAGAATGGCAAAGCCGATGCTTTGTCAAGAAAGGATACCAAACCAACACAAAGCACAAATCCATCTTTTATCATTCCAGCAGAACGTTTTATCCATCTGTCAACACAACAGGATTTCATAACATCTTTACGCAAAGCACTTACCAATGACAAAGAGATTCCACATTCTTTGGTAACAACGCATACCAATGGATTATATTATCATGGTGAACAACTTTACCTACCTGACATATTAGTTGAACCTATACTTAAAATGTACCATGATTCTCCCATCTCTGGTCATCTCGGAGTGAATAAAACTATAGCAATCATAGCAAGACAGTTTTGGTGGCCAGCTATGAGGAGGTCCATTACAGAATATGTAGACACCTGTCATGTATGTGTTACTACCAAACCAGAAAGACAGAAACCTTATGGACTCTTAATGCCTATCGCTCCATCTACCAAACCTTGGGAACATATCGGAATGGATTTTATTGTCGACTTACCTCCTTCTGGCAAACAGAACACCATTCTGGTAGTTATAGATCTCTTTACGAAGATGGGTCACTTTATACCCTTCCACAAATTACCTACATCTACAGAAACTGCAGATTTATTCATGAAACATGTTGTCAAATATCACGGGATCCCACGTAGAATCACCACTGATCGTGGAACTCAATTCACCTCTCAATTTTGGAGAAAATTGTGTGACAAACTCCAAATAGACCATAGATATTCCACTTCATTCCATCCTCAGACCAATGGCCAAACTGAGAAACTTAATCAATGGCTTGAACAGTACATTCGCTGCTATTGTTCTCAACATCAACAAGATTGGCTCCAACACATTCATCTAGCAGAATTCGCTTATAACAATAATACCAATTCTTCAACTAAATTATCTCCGTTCTTTGCGAATTATGGATATCATCCTCAAATACTACTGACTGATTCACTTCTATCACCTTCACCATTGGTCGATGAGTTCCATAATTCACTACTTGAAATATTCAAACAAATCCGACACAACATAATTGCTGCACAAGAGACCCAAAAAAGATACTATGATCTGCGTTGAAGACCATCACCAAACTATCAGGTTGGAGATCTTGTTTGGTTATCCACCAAGAATTTAAAAATGCAAGTACCCAGTAAAAAACTTGGTAGTCTGTTTATTGGACCCTTTCCTATTGCCAAGGTCGTTAACCAGAATGCAGTCACTTTGACATTGCCTCCATCATCAAAACTTCATCCAACCTTTCATGTATCACTACTGAAACCGGCAAAACCAACTAGAGTATCTACTCCAAATGCTTCATCTACTTCAGTTCCTTCCGATTTGCTGGAGTATGAAGTTGAAAGTCTGGTGGATTCTAGGATTTCCAGGGGCGAACTCCAGTATTTGGTGCGCTGGAAGAACTACACCGAGGAAGATGACACCTGGGAACCCTCCTCTAATCTTTCCGCTCCTAAGTTGGTGGCACAATTCCATAGGCGAAATCCGGATCGTCCCCGGCCTCAAGCTGTGGGACAGCTTGCTTAGGTGGGGGGTCATGTCAGGTCTCCTGTCAGTCATTTCATAGCCCTTCCCACTTTGTCTTTAAGAGTATCCTGTTTCCTGTAAACAGGTGCTTAGTATTGAAACTGTTTCATAGCAGGTGTATGTGCAGTTGTTTCTTAGGATACAAACCTAACATAATCTCCTTTCTCTAAGCCACTTGGACATCTGAACTAAGGATTAAAACTCCTCTCTACTACTGCAGTATTTATTGCCCCTGCAGTTTCTGAAGCTACATTGGACTGCAACATATTTCACAGCACACCTTCCTATTACAAAATCTTGTGCTCCCTTCTTGCCACAACTCCACTGGCACTTAGTGGTTGTTTCCTGAGTACAAGTCAACTAACCAGAAGAAAACCAAAGCAATTACAAAGAGGAAAACTGGATTGTAAAACCGGAACTTAGCCACACCCCCTTTTGTGACATCACTCTCTGTTCATTCAGCTTCAGTGCAGCCTACTCTGATTCAGTGTGTCAGCAGCCTGTCAGCAAGTCTGAAAAGGATTGTTTCCATCTCTACACTATCTGATACAAGGTAACACCTTGCCTGAACTAACTACCAGAGACTTTGTTTACTATAACACCAGAGCCTTTGTGTTGTTACATTGTGCTCAGTTTAACTTTAACCTTTAATAACTTTTCACTGAAAGTTAATCTGTATTCATCCACATTGAATAAAGAAACTCAGGTGGAACAAACTCATTTTATGCAACACTGCAATTGAGATCCAAAACTATATTCATAATTGTAACAGAGTATACACAGAATATCACAATGGACGTCTTCAGCCCCCGCTTGGGCTTGGATCAAGACTTCAGCCGGAGGATGGACGTCTTCAGCCCCCGCTTGGGCTTGGATCAAGACTTCAGCCGGAGGATGGACGTCTTCAGTCCCCGCTTGGGCTTGGATCAAGACATCGGAGCCTGGACCGATCGGTGATACCCGGCGTGGTAAAGATAAGGTAGGAAGATCTTCAGGGGCTTAGTGTTAGGTTTATTTAAGGGGGGTTTGGGTTAGATTAGGGGTATGTGGGTGGTGGGTTGTAATGTTGGGGGGGGGGTATTGTATGTTTTTTTTTTCCAGGCAAAAGAGCTGAATTCTTTGAGGCATGCCCCGCAAAAGGCCCTTTTAAGGGCTGGTAAGGTAAAAGAGCTTTTCTATTTTAATTTTAGAATAGGGTAGGGCATTTTTTTATTTTGGGGGGCTTTGTTATTTTATTAGGGGGCTTAGAGTAGGTGTAATTAGCTTAAAATTGTTGTAATATTTTTCTAATGTTTGTAAATATTTTTTTATTTTTTGTAACTTACTTCTTTTTTATTTTTTGTACTTTAGTTAGTTTATTTAATTGTATTTATTTGTAGGTATTGTATTTAATTAATTTATTGATAGTGTAGTGTTAGGTTTAATTGTAGATAATTGTAGGTATTTTATTTAATTAATTTATTGATAGTGTAGTGTTAGGTTTAATTGTAACTTAGGTTAGGATTTATTTTACTGGTAATTTTGTAATTATTTTAACTAGGTAACTATTAAATAGTTCTTAACTATTTAATAGATATTGTACCTGGTTAAAATAAATACAAAGTTGCCTGTAAAATAAATATTAATCCTAAAATAGCTACAATATAATTATAATTTATATTGTACCTATATTAGGATTTATTTTACAGGTAAGTATTTAGCTTTAAATAGGAATAATTTATTTAATAAGAGTTAATTTATTTAGTTAGATTTAAATTATATTTAACTTAGGGGGGGTGTTAGGGTTAGGGTTAGACTTTGCTTTAGGGGTTAATACATTTATTAGAGTAGTGGTCAGGTCCGGTCGGCAGATTAGGGGTTAATAATTGTAGGTAGGTGGAGGCGACGTTGGGGGCGGCAGATTAGGGGTTAATAAATATAATATAGGGGTCGGCGGTGTTAGGGGCAGCAGATTAGGGGTACATAGGGATAATGTAGGTGGCGGCGGTGTGCGGTCGGCAGATTAGGGGTTAAAAAAATTTAATAGAGTGGCAGCGATGTGGGGGGGGCCTCGGTTTAGGGGTACATAGGTAGTTTATGGGTGTTAGTGTACTTTAGAGCACAGTAGCTAAGAGCTTTATGAACCGGCGTTAGCCCAGAAAGCTCTTAACTCCTGGCTTTTTTCTGCGGCTGGAGTTTTGTCGTTAGATTTCTAACGCTAACTTCAGCCATGACTCTAAATACCGGCGTTAGAAAGATCCCATTGAAAATATAGGATACGCAAATGGCGTAGGGGGATCTGCGGTATGGAAAAGTTGTGGCTGGAAAGTAAGTGTTAGACCCTTACCTGACTGACTCTAAATACCAGCGGTAGCCCAAAACCAGCGTTAGGAGCCTCTAACGCTGGTTTTGACGGCTAACGCAGAACTCTAAATCTAGGCGTTTACTTTTTTATTTTAAAACCAACCTTAAAAGGATATAAAACCCCAAATTTTTCATTCATGATTCATATAGAGGGCCAGATTACAAGTGGCGTGCTAATGATAGTGCGGGCTGTGATAAGCAGTTTTGCTGGACAGTGCTAACATTAGTCCATGGTGAACTATTGATGGGTTAGCATGGCTGACATCTTTCTACTGCAACTTATACTTTTAATGGATACTGCGACTGGGCTAAATAGAGCTGGTATTACAAGTTGAAAGTCATAGTTTGCACTTGAGCAAAAGCTGAAACTGCACTAGAATATTTAGCGCAGCTTAAGACCTGAAAACACATCTAAAACACATTAAAATAAAGTATTACTCTCATATTATGAGGCCTATTTATCAAAGCATCAACTGAAAATATGCTGGAATTCCGCATCGCAATTGTCGCGAGATTGATCCGCCGTAGTTATCAAAGCGTCAAGATCGGCAAATGTTGAAATTTGTGACGTAACATACGATCCCGCAATCTCAATCTGACGCAGATCGATGCGAGTTGAAAACCCGTGGAATTCGAGCGAAATAATGGTCATTCGCCCGCCTATTTGACACTATTTGAAGCTCTCACGAAGTTATCAAAAATTCTACATTTACACTCGCGTCTTTTCCGACTCAGTGTACCTAGTTTTCAATCCGCCACCCTTGAGATCGCGGATGCCATAGAACTTAATGGGAGTCGGAAAACACAGAAAACTTATGTTAGATGCTGCAAGAGAATGAAGCATATGACATATTAAAAGTAAATTAGAAACTTTATTAAATATGTATACCCTTCAAAAATCAAACTAAATTATTGCTACACATTTGGTGCACTAGTAGATATAGAGATGAAAATGAAAAATACATTACTACTGATGGATTGTCTCTCATTACAAAGCAAGCGGACAATATCCAAATTTATTTCAAGTTTTTGCACCAAAATTGTCAAACTAATAGATATAGAGATACAAATGAAATACAAAACATATAGCTAACTTCATGTATTTATATTTTTAAAATCTATTTGCACCATGTTTAAAGGGACACTGAACCCAAATTTTTTCTTTTGTAATTCAGAAAGAGCAGCAATTTTAAGCAACTTTCTAATTTACTCCTATTATCAATTTTTCTTCGTTCTCTTGCTATCATTATTTGAAAAAGAAGGCATCTAAGCTTTTTTTTGGTTTCAGTACTCTGGACAGCAATTTTTTATTGGTGGATGAGTTTATCCACCAATCAGCAAGGACAACCCAGGTTGTTCACCAAAAATGGGCCGGCATCTAAACTTACATTCTTGCATTTCAAATAAAGATACCAAGTGAATGAAGAAAATTTGATAATAGGAGTAAATTAGAAAGTTGCTTAAAATTTCTTGCTCAATCTGAATCACGAAAGAATTTTTTTGGGTACAGTGTCCCTTTAATGTTTTCTAGATGCAAAGACAAATGTTACCAACACAAAGTTGTTAAATAGCATTCCCTTTCTGTCATGTTTTGCAATGGTGATACTCTACATTATTCTTCAATTCACTATGCAAATATTTTTTTAACAAAGGATAGCAAGAGAACGATAACTGTGGCATGCAAAAAACATTGAAATTATTTTAAAATGGCATTCAACTTCATACAAAGGATAGCAAGAGAATGAAAACAGTGGCATTAAAAATACATTGAAATTAATTTAAAATGGCATTCTCAATCCCACAAACGATAGCAAGACATTTTTAATGGTTGCACAAATTAGTGCATATCATAATGTTCTACATTGCATTCTCTTTCTAAGTTATGTTTGCCAATGTTAATACACCACATTGTTCTTTAATATGGTAATTCAAAAACACAGTAATCACTGACCTTTTAAGCCTCCACAATGCTGCCATCCAAACACAGAAAATCAGACTTATGATTCCAACCAGAGCTAAATACTCTAGTTAATTGCACAAACAATACACCTGCATTTATTACTGCTGGTGAACTCACCTAGATGATCTAATTCTATACATATTAATTTAGACACAACATTCTGCTCGTCACATGACGCAATAATACTGAAATTCTGTCAATCGTGATCAGGGCCAGTGCTAGACTATTTTGCACCCTAGGCAAGACCATCTACTTGCGCCCCCCCAACAAAATAAAAATTAAAGCAACAAAACATGAAACTGCTATATTTCTTTTAATTTTCAAGAATAAGTACCATAAGATGCCAACAGCACCAATATTAAAGGCAAACTATAAATTAACCAAATATAAATTAACCGTATTAACCAAATATAGATGAACTGTTTTAACAAAATATAAATAAACTGTATTAAACAAATATAAATTAACTTTAATAACAAAATATAAATAAACTGTATTAAACAAATATAAATTAACTTTAATAACAAAATATAAATAAACTGTATTAAACAAATATAAATTAACTTTAATAACAAAATATAAATAAACTGTATTTTTCTTACAGTCAGAGAAACAAACAAAAAAAGATACAGAGGCCCATTTATCAAGCTCAGAAACAGCAGTTATGAAGCAGCGGTCTAAAGACCACTGCTCCATAACCCTGTCTGCCTGCTCTGAACAGGCAGACAGGAATCGCCGGAATTCAACCCGATCGAGTATGATCGGGTTGATTGACACCTCCCTGTCATAATAATTTACATGTATCCTGCATTGCCAGCTTCTTCAGATAACCTGCTCTTAAAAACAATATATTTCAAAAAACAAATTAAATTTTAAATATTTACTCTCCTTGATTGGGGAAAAATAGATGTGTGTTTACTGGTGATTAGTGATGTCCCGAACTGTTCGCCCGCGAACGGTTCACAGCGAACATAGCTTGTTCGCGTTCGCGTTTGTGGGCGAACACATGGCGATGTTCGATCCGCCCCTATGTGTCATCATTGTGGAAACTTTGACCCTTTATGTCACAGCCGCCTGACACATTAGAGCCAATCAACATCAGACACTCCCTCACAGACACTCCCAGCTACTCGGAATCCGCCATTTTAGACTCATAACGACCTTGCTTTTTTAATGAGAGGACGTGTTGTGTTTTCGCTCCTGACATTAATAGTAAAAACATAGCTAGGCTAGTGTATTTACAGTCCAGAAGGACTCCACTCATCTCTGCTGCAAGCACAGCACCCCAAAAAGCCCTTTTTAGGGCTATATTTCGTGCCGTTTTTTTTTTTTTTTTTTATTAGCATTTGCCTGGCTTTCAGCTGTGTGTTTAAGGCTCACAGCATATGCTGTGACTACTGCCACCACTGATATCTCCCTAACAACATTAGTTTAAATTTAACTAACCCAAAAATATAATTATTTTTCTAGTGTAATTTTTTTTCATTTTCTATCATGCCAGTGTCACACAGCATATACTCTGGTTCATTGCTCTGTGCCAGCCAGCAGCCAGCAGTGTTAATATCCGTTTATAACATTATTTTTAATTTAAAAACAAAACACAAAAAAATATTTTTCTAGTGTAATCTAATTACATTTACTATCATGCCTGTGTCTGTCAGGCTCACCCAGCATTAATATACCTCTTTTTTTTTCAGTCTTTTGGTTAATTGGTCTGTGCCAGGCAGCCACCCAGCACTCATATCTATTTTTCTTTCACCTTAATTTTAATATAAAAAAAAAAAAAGTTTAAATTTGTTTGCTAGTGTAATCAAATCTAATTTTCTATCCGGCCTGTGTGTTTTGCTGACATAGAGAGCCTACTGTGTTTACTTGCTGCCCTCCCTAGTCTATGAGCCACGACTCATATGTGTTTAACCTTTTTTTAATTCCCCCCCCCCAAAAAAATAATTTCAATCATTTTTCTAGTGTAATCTAATAGTATTTTCTATCAGGCGTGTGTGTATCCGACATACATAGCCTACTGTTTTTAATAGCTGCCCTTCCAAGGCTATCAGCCACGACTCATATGTATGTGCTTAACCTTTTTCTTAACATTTCCAAAAAAAAGTCTTTAAATCATTATGCTAGTGTAATCTAATTGTATTTTCTATCAGGCCTGTGTCTAACTGTCTATCTGACTTACACAGCATACTGTTGTTATAATTGCTGCCCTACGTAGCAGCCAGCCAGTGCGACCACTCATAGAGTCATATGTGCATTGCACTTCTTAACATAATTTTAATATTAAAATCTAAAATTTTAAAATATTTTGCTAGTGTAATGTAACTTAATTTTCTATCAGTCCTGTGTTTTTGTCACTTACACAGCATACTGTGTTAAATTACTGCCCTACCTACCATCCACGACTCATATCTGCCAGCCTGTCTGCCAGGCCCAAGTAGCCAATTAGTGGCACCAATCACAATTCTTGTAACAGTAATAAAAATAAAAAAAATCATAATTTTTTGGACTGCAAATATTCAGTCTCCTAGGGCCATTGAATTTCATTTACCTCCTGCCTGCCACTGCCAGCCTTTTGTGCCAGGCCGTCTAGCCAACTATTTACACCAATCATAATTGTTGTCACAGTCAGACAGTATAGTTATTAATTTAAATAAAAAATTTTTTTAGTGTTGATCTTAACCCTCAGTTTGCTCGTGCCTTTGAATTGCACTTTTCTACAGCCTTCCAAGCCTGTGTGCCAGGCCTACTTAAAAAATATTTACACCAATCATATTTGTTGTGACAGTATTCTAATAATTAAAAATTAAAATTTTTGGTAATAGTTGCTGTGATTTGAATCGTCAGTTTGCTGGTGCCATTGAAACGCACTTTCCTGCTGCCTTGCAGCCTGCTGTGAGCCAGGCCCCCACCTAGCCAATTGTTGTCAGCAATCATATTTCTGTTAACAGTATTGCAAAAATTGTCAATCATCACTGTTTAGACTGTCAGTAATCAGTCTCCTAGTGTCCTTGAATTGCATCTCCCTCCTGCCTGCCATCCTTTTGTGCCAGGCCGTCTTGCCAACTATTTACACCAATCCTAATTTTTTGTCACAGTATAGTTACTAATTAAAATTAAAAAAATCTTTATTGTTGATGATCTTAACCCTCAGTTTGCTCGTACCTTTGAATTGCAGTTTTCGACAGCCTTCCAAGCCTGTGTGCCAGGCCTACTTAAAAAATATTTACACCAATCATATTTGTTGTGACAGTATTCTAATAATTAAAAATTAAAATTTTTGGTAATAGTTGCTGTGATTTGAATCGTCAGTTTGCTGGTGCCATTGAAACGCACTTTCCTGCTGCCTTGCAGCCTGCTGTGAGCCAGGCCCCCACCTAGCCAATTGTTGTCAGCAATCATATTTCTGTTAACAGTATTGCAAAAATTGTCAATCATCACTGTTTAGACTGTCAGTAATCAGTCTCCTAGTGTCCTTGAATTGCATCTCCCTCCTGCCTGCCATCCTTTTGTGCCAGGCCGTCTTGCCAACTATTTTCACCAATCCTAATTTTTTGTCACAGTATAGTTACTAATTATAATAAAAAAAATCTTTATTGTTGATGATCTTAACCCTCAGTTAACAACAGAGTTAGCCATGGGTGTTAATCCAAGACCGCTTGGATTTATTTTTGTATTGGGTGCAGCTAATCATGCAGGCCATATAGAGCTGACAACATTCGGTGTTGTATCAGCTATAAAAATAATAAGAACTGTACTATCAAAATACAGACAATGAAGGGCCTATGAAGACTGAGCAAAGGTTGGATTGTAGTATTTTGTTCGGCTAATCATGATGGCCATGTAGACCGCCCGTAACAGGGATGAAAGTGCTAAGAATAGTACTAATTGAAACAACAGAGTTAGCCATGGGTGTTAGTCTAAGACCACTCAGCCTTTTTTTGGGTTTGGGTGCAGCTAATCATGAAGGACAGATAGACCTGCCACCATTTGGTGTTGTAACAGGTATGAAAATGCAAAGAACAGTACTACATAACACAACCTACTTACCATGGGTCCCAGAACATATGTTTGGTTGTTATATTTTGTAAGGGTAATCATGCAGGCCATATAGACCTCCACCGATAGGGTGAGTATGAGTAACAGCTATTAAAATGCGAAGGACATTACTAATTAACACAACATAGTTACCATGGGTCGCAGACCAAGAGCAGATGTCTTATTATTATATTTTGTATGGGTAATCATCCAGGCCGTATAGACCTCACCAAATAGGGGGAGTTACAGAGATTAAAGTGCTAAGAATGGTAGTACTTAAAACACAACCTCGTTAAAATAGGTAGCAGACCACATGTCTTATTATTATAATTTTTCAGGGTAATCTGGCAGGCCATATAGAACTCCCACGATAGGGGGGGGGGGGGGAACAGGGATTAAAGTGCTAAGAAAAGTACTAATTGACACAAGCTAGTTGGGTCCAAGAATGCATGTTTGATTATTAGAATTTATTAGGGTAATTATATATCTAACAAATATATCTATTTCTCTTCTATCGATTCTATCTAACTATCAATCTATGTATATCTATCTATCCTATCTATCACTATCAATCTATCTTCTGTCCGGGATGTTTTGAGACAGCCACTTTGGGAATGTTAGTTGATTTAGACCCATTATGGCTTAAAAGCAGACTCTGCATCAACTATGTAATTTTCCATGGGAGTTTTGCCAGGGATCCCCCTCCAGCATGCAACAGTCCAGGTTTTAGGACCCTTGAAACAACTTTTCCATCACTATTGTGGCCAGAAAGAGTCCTTGTAGGTTTTAAAGTTCGCCTGCCTATTGAATTCAATGGCGGTTTGCGCGTTCGCGAACAATACCGGAAGTTCGAGTCCGCGGTTCGCGAACCGAAAATTTTAGGTTCGCGACATCACTACTGGTGATTGTTTGAAGCAACCTATGCTGATGTTGAAAATTTAAGAATAATTATAATTTAAAAGGGAACAAAAATGAAGCTACCTGCAAGGATGCTTATAAAACTGATATTAAAAGCCGATTACTGTGTATTAAACACAATTTTCAGAACCACTGTATTGTCTGCTATTTTAAAAAAAATATATAAAAAACAAAAACTATATGCATCTACCATAACAATTCTAAAAGTTGAAGAAATATTGCTAAACCACATAATTACCTGTCCTAAATACTTACTATGAGTTGATTAAAAAACAAGTATTTTGCCTTAAATTTTTCTAATTCCCAGTTCTAGTAGTTTAGTAGTTTTGATGCGTCAGAATGTCATTAATACAGACATTTAAAATAATCTCTCTTTTTTCTTATAAAATATTTTTGATCACTTTTGGTGTTTTTGAAGGTCACTATTTTGCTAATAGATGTTATTATTATTTTTTTTTTTTCCTAACCACTAATGTTTGTCAAGGCAGGGGGTAAAATAACTGTAACTATTTAATTGTAATGTACATAGAGTTAAGCACTTTTATGTTTAATTTATTGCAAAACTACTGAAATGTACACATAAACTTGACCTGAAATACTGTATATAATTCTATAGGTAAAAACGTTGTGTATGCTTTTTTAACTGACTTTGAACAGCGCAATTGTAAGCAATTACATTTTTTATCCCAATTTCATCATTTTAGACAACTAAGTATGTGTTGCACATGTATTTTTGTAAAGAAGGTGTCTCTCCAGCATAGTGAGATAAACAACTCCAGCATACATATTGAGATAAACAACTCATGCATCATGTAGCACGCACTGGTCATGAATAATTTCTTCTTACCTGCTGCTCAGCTCCGTGCAGGGAGGGTCTAACTGCGGACTCTGCGGGAGGAGGAAGTCACGTAGGACATAACTTACATTGTTGCACGGCACGTTGGCACCCCATTGGCTGGCAGCACTGCAGTTTCATTGCGGTCCGGATGGAAGAATTGCGCACAGGCCACAGCTTCATGCTGTGTATTCAAATCCAATGAGCGTGGTGCGCTGGCGAACATCCACGCAATATACCAGTGGTGGTTGGGGAACCTGAGTCGGGGACGGCTGCGCCCTAGGCGGCAGTGCACCCTATTCAGCTGCCTAGCTTGAGCACCGGACCTGATCGTGATGCATAAATTATTCAATCAATTTGCTCGTCAAATGACGCAATAATACAGAAATTGGTCAATCGTGATGCATAAATTATTCAATCAATTTGCTTGTCAAATGATGCAATAATCCTGAAATTCTGCAAGTCATTTGTTATGTAATGTGTTGCTCATCTTTTATGCAATTGCTGAAATCATTCACAGCTGTAGATCTTGGCATTATAAAAATGGCTATCAATCACTTCATTTCATTATAATTTGATCATGGACATACTATATGCATTACAGTTTGTCCTGTTCTTAAGAAGACGCAGGCAAAGACAGGTGTTGATGGCTGCGGTTGTGTGACAACGAAGACACCAGCAGGTGCCGAGTGTGTTCCTGCCTAGGGATGGTCTCCATGCCTTCAGTGACCAAGAGGTGATCCGTAGATTTTGACTAAATCGGGCCTCTATTGAGAGGCTCTATGTAAAAATCAAGGACTATCTCGAGCCACTCACTGCAAGAACTAGGGCAATCCCTGGGATGGCAACTGGATCATTACAGGCTGTGGCAGGTCTAGGCATAGGTATGAGCCAGGAAACCTTCTCACATCATCTGAAGGTTGCCCTGAATGCCTTGCACCAATGCCTAGTCCATCATGTCCACTTCTCCAATACACCTAAGAAGTGGCATGCTGTCAAGCTCCAGTTCTATCATCTGGCTGGATTGCCAAGAGTATTGGGGGCCATAGATTGCATGCATGTATTGGTGCAGCCTCCCAGGGATAGAAAGGAGCATTACCAGGACAGGAAGCACAACCACTCACTGAATATCCAGGTCATCTGTGACGCCAGGTTGAGGATCATGAGCGTACACTCTGGACTCCCTGGCTGCAACCACGATTCCTTTGTCCTCCATAATTCTGCCATTTACTATCGCTTCCAGGAGTGACAAATGCCAGAGGGAGTCCTGATAGGTAAATATCTCTTATATACTCAAACATATGTATATAATATATGTTATTCATTCTGATTGCTAATATCAATGCTCCATTTCTTTTACACAGGTGATTCTGGATATTCGTGTCTTCCGTGGCTGTTCACACCCGTCCACAACCCCAACGGAGTGGAAGAGGTGCACTACAATGAGGCACACATCACCACCAGATCGGTGATTAAGCACACCATTGGCGTATTGAAGAGCCGTTTCCATTGCTTGGACATCTCAAGGTGGGGTTCTTCAGTACGCCGCCTCCAAAGTCTTCTTAATTTTTTTGATTTGCTGTATGTTGCACAACATTGCCCTAACAATCCCTGATATAGATCTGGAGAGCTTGGATGTCCACGAGTATGGTGAACCTCTACCTCCATTACAGGAGAATGATGCTGGCGGAGTCCAAGCTTGAGCAGACTATATTCAGGCAGTTTTTGGGCAATAATGTTGACAGTGCAACATACAGTATTTTTAATTTATTCATATTTACTTTACTATATACTTTTTAATCCAAAATATGCTATATTTTGGATTATGTTTTAGCAAGAATTGTCATTTAAATATCTACAAAATGATATTGTATATCACTGTCTTGCCATTGATTGAAAGTGGTTAATTTTATCGATCTTGCAATTGTTCAATGTAAAGTTTTTTAGCATATCTTCAAATAATTTTTTTGGTGTACACTTGACTCTGTTTTTATTTTTAAAGTTATAACAATACCATTTTTAACTCTGTGTTTACCTTCTAGCTAGGCTTTTGCAAACTGTACCCTTATTTCAGTTCTTTAGACAGACTTGCAAGCTCAATATTATCTATATGAAACCCATTAACTAATGACCTCTAGTGGTCTAAATATTTCAGAATAGAGGCAGTCTTCAAGGTCTAAGAAATTAGCTTTCAACGAAGAATACAAATGAACAAATCACAATTGTTGATAAAAGTACATTTTAATTTTTAATAAAATTCAATTTTCTTTATAAATCTTTAAATATGTGTTTGGTACTTCATTGTCCCTTTAAATAACTTAACATCTGAGATTCATTATTATTTGAGGAATAACTATATGAGCTGTACTGGCTAATTTCAATCTTAACCAGATAGACCAGTTCAGTAACTATCATAGGATACTTACGTACTATACAGTCCCATAAACACCGCATTAACACTACATGATATTACCCCTTAACAGGTAATAGACAAATCTAAGCATTCCAATATTTCTTCTTACACTATATCTCCTTCTCCTAATGTAACTACTTACACCAGGCATTTGAATACACTATTAACTATATGGTGATTCCTTAAATATTAGTATTACACTTATCACTACCCAGGTTCTATTTGACATTTGCGATTTTAACCGTTTGAGTGTTTTTTTGTTCTACACATTTTTAATGTATCAATAAAAGTTAAATTTTAACTCAGTCTGTGAAACTTTGCCTCTGAGTCAGGGCATTAGAGTGCTATAGGTGTATACTTTCCAGTGGAACAATTCTAGTTCCACATTCTTTCAGTATAACTTAACATTTCACCCATAACCAAAAATTGTATTCATTCGATTGATATCATTTGTTGAAGGAGCAGCAATGCACTACAGATTAGAAATGAATGCATGTGTAATCCAATTACTATCCAATTATTTTAAAATATAGGTAATTCCTTTTATTAACCATTCCCCAGTTTAGCATTACCAACACTGTTATAATGATATACTTTTTACCTCTGTGATTAACTTGTATCTAAGCATATTCTGACAGCCCCCTGATCAAATTACATTTTCTTTATTATCTATTGACTTTCATTTTAGCAAATTAGTGGAGTGTCTACCACAATCCACGGGCGTGATCACAATCAGCCAGATTACGAGTTTTGTGTTATGAGTTGCTCGCTAATAACTTGCAAGTTATTTCCACCGCTCACCTTTAATAGCACTGCTATCACAGGTTTGCAAAAACCCGGCGTTTGCGGGCGATATGGCTGCGTTGAGCTCCATACCGCACACAAATACCAGCGCTGCTTTGAGCTGCTTTGACGTGCTCGTGCACGATTTCCCCATAGACATCAATGGGGAGAGCCAGCTAAAAAAAGCCTAACACCTGCAATGACAGAGCGTAAAGCTCCGTAACGCAGCCCCATTGATGTCTATGGGGAAAGAAAATGTATGTTTACACCTAACACCCTAACATAAACCCCGAGTCTAAACACCCCTAATCTGCCACCCCCGACATAGCCAAAACTTCATTACACTTATTAACTCCTAATCTGTCTCCCCCAATATCGCCGCCACCTACATAAATGTATTAACCCCTAATCTGCCGCCTCCAACGCCGCCGCCGCCACTATACTAAAGTTATTAACCCCTAAACCTCTGGCCTCCCACATCACTAACACTAAATAAATATATTAACCCCTAACCCTAAATCTAACCCTAACCCTAACGTAACCCTAACCCTAATACCCCTAACTTTAATACAATTAAAATAATTCTAAATAAACTTACTATTAATAACTAAATAATTCCTATTTAAAAATAAATACTTACCTGTAAAATAAACCCTAAGCTAGCTACAATATAACTAATAGTTACATTGTATCTATCTCAGGTTTTATTTTTATTTCACAGGTAAGTTTGTATTTATTTTAACTAGGTAGACTAGTTAGTAAATAGTAAATAGCTCCTGGGATTCTGGATATTGGGTCTCTCCCAGGGACTCCTCCTCCTCCAACTCCACAATAGCTCTCATCCGTCGAACACAACCGGCGATCTCCTCCTCTGAGAGCGTGCAGCTAATATTATCAGCATAGTTATTATCATTAATTGCTTAACATATTTATTAGCGAATAGACAGTACAACTGTTCTGCAAGTAATTAGTTGATCTTTTGTATGGTTTGCAGACATTTTTAACATTGTTTAGTATTTTCTTATTTAAAGTATGGTCTAGTCAATTAGTTGTAGTGCAAACTGATAGTATTTAGTAATTTGCTTTTAAGTAAAGTTTCGTAGCACAGGTGTTAGTTATGTCTAAAGTTACATGGTAATGGTTATAGACAAATGCTGGCAGGTTGCTAGGCAACGGATGCCGTC
This sequence comes from Bombina bombina, assembly GCF_027579735.1. Lineage (NCBI taxonomy): Eukaryota > Metazoa > Chordata > Amphibia > Anura > Bombinatoridae > Bombina > Bombina bombina. The sequence continues at coordinate 1,054,064,864 of NC_069503.1, forward strand.
TGATGACACTCGCACCGGGCCACGCACCTGCTGGACTTCACATGTGGGTTGATTGTTAATGAGGTAAGAGGGTATTTAATAAATCCTTGCTTAAGGTTTAGTTAAACTGATTGTCTGAAGACGGGGAGTGTTTCCCCGAAACGTTACACATAAGGGAATAAAGTGTTTTCACCCCTTGTTAAAGCCGGTGAGTGCCTTTTATTTTTTGTTGTATTTGCATAATTAGTGCACCCCAGTACAATAACGGTTGTCGAGAGTGCTAGGTCATACTGAACTTGTGTATATATATATATATAAAAATCAATTAACATTTTTCTCGGTTCTCTGTTTTGATTGTTTTGATGTATGCTTAGATGTTCTGTTGGGTTGAAATGTAGGCAAACAATCATCAAGCAATACACAGGTGATGATCCAAACCTGTGATTCCTTCTAAGTTTAAAGGGACATGAAAACAAAAAATGTTCTTTCATGATTAAGCTAGAGAATACAATTTTTTAAATAATTTCTAATTTACTTCTATTATCTAATTTGTTTCTAGTTTGTCTCTCAGTATGCTTTGTTGAATGAGCAGCAATGCACTACTGGTTACTGACTGAACACATTGGTGAGCCAATGACAATCGGTATATATATGCAGCCACCAATCAGCAGCTAGAATCTAAGTTCTTTGCTGCTCCTGAGCTTGCAAATATAAACCTTTCAGCAAAGGATAACAAGAGAATGAAGCAAATTAAATAATAGAAGTTAATTGGAAAGTTGTTTAAAATTGTATTCTCTATCTGAATCAACAAAGTAACTGTTTGGGTTTCATGTCCCTATACATTATTTTTCAAATGAAGATAACAAGAGAACAAAGATAAATTGATACTAGGAGTAAGTTAGAAAGTTTATTAAAATTGAATGCTCTATCTGAATCATGAAAGAAAAAAATTGACTTTTGTGTCCCTTTAATAAAAGTCCAAGGGTTGTAATGTTGCTTGAGATGGTCTTCTATATCTTCAATAATATTTCGGATATGATTTTGATGTCCCTTTAAGATCGGAAATAACATTATAAAAAAAATAATTATTTATATATATATATATATATATATATATTTACACACATACAGTATATACATATATATAATTACATATATATTTACATGTATATAGATACATATATACATACATACATATAAATTTATCAATGAATATATATATATATATATATATATATATATACACACAGACACACTAAAGTATGTATGTACAATATTAAGAAGAATTAAAATAATTCACTCTCCACTTTGCACCAAATCTGTCGCTAATTGCTATATTCGCAATTCCTGCTTATGAAAATAATACATTTACAATATATGTAAATATGTTTGCTAAAGACACACACATATAAATATATATATATATATATATATATATATATATATATATATATATATATATATATAGATATATGTTTAAAACATTGTGTATAGGGGACAAATGGAAAGAAAAAAATTGAGTTTTGTGTCCCTTTAATAAAAGTCCAAGGGTTGTAATGTTGCAAGGGTCTGTCAGGAGTCCAGAAACTCATTGACCTTTTATACACACAAACTAATTACAAGAAAACAGATCACAGGTGAGGATGGTTACCATTAATAGCCATTCAAACCCCTTTGTGTCAACTTGTGTGCATGTTATCAGGCCAAAATCACCAGGGTATGTAAACTTTTGATCAGGGTCATTTGGGTAGTTTCTGTTGTCATTATGATTTAAAAAGAGTAAACACAGTTGATAATAATAAATGGCTTCAGCCAAACACTAAACATGAGTGAAAGAAAAGTTTTTGTGTTATCATTTATATTCTCTGAAAAATCAGCAAGAAATCATAAATTCTGCCAGGGTATGTAAATTTATGGGCACAACTGTATATATATATACATACATACATACACTTTGGAGCCCTTAACAGTCAAATACCTTTAAACATGCAATAATCCATTTTAATGTGTTTTAATGTGTTTTTAATAGAAATACTTTAAATTCCAATGTTCTTCACATAGAAAATATTTCAGAATAACAACCTTTTTTTCAGTCATGTGATTGCTATTAAAAAGCATTGAAAAGCAGTGCATTAATTAAAATAGCCAGTAGGTGGAGCTGTCCGCTTGTGTTGCAGTAAAGTTATGCAAGCTTAGCAGACTTAAAGGGGCACTGAACTCAAATTTTTATCTTGTGATTCAGATAGAGCATGCAATTTTAAGCAACTTTCTAATTTACTCCTATTAGCAAATGTTCTTCATTCTCTTGGTATCTTTATTTGAAAAGCAAGAATGTAAGTTTAGATGCCAGCCCATTTTTAGTGAACAACCTGGGTTGTTCTTGCTGATTGGTGGATACATTCATCCACCAATAAACAAGTGCTGTCCAAGGTTCAGGTCTTTCTTTTTCAAATAAAGATAGCAAGAGACCAAAAAAAATGATAATAGGAGTAAATAAGAAGGTTGCTTAAAATTGCATGCTCTATCTGAATCACACAAAAAAATAAAAATGGGTTCAGTATTCCTTGAAATTAATCTGTGTACACAGAACAGACCTTAGCTATCGAGCAACAAAATCTAGCAGCCACTTCCCTATTATCTTCCTGTCCATCTGCTTGAGGTGAGGGTGCCTAACTGCTTAATCAGTCCAGATTGAAAAGCATAAAATAGGTGCAGATACAATATTATGTAACATGCTAACAATGCAGAGAACTGTTTGCAGAAAAATGCAAGTAAAAAAATGTTTTTGCTCATTAAACTTAGTTTGATGATACAGGGGGGTAGTTATCAACGCGTCTACTTTACCTGCCTTCGCCGGTTCAATACGCCGGCCTAAGCTCACCTACCATCGCCTCGGACTTGCAAAATTTCGCCTAAGTTAACAATAAAGCTGTCAAAAAGCCGCGCACCAAGTACGGGGCGATGAGCAGCGGATTGTGAGAGTTATCACTCATCCGATCTCGCTGCTCTTCGGCTTTTTCCCAGCTTTATTGCTAGCCTGTCACTAAGCACCCACACTAACTACACTGTTCTACCCCCTATACCGGCACCCCCGGAGCCCCCCGCAACTCAATAAAGTTATTAACCCCTAAACCGCCGCTCCTAGACCCCGCCGCAACTCTTATAAATGTATTAACCCCTAAACCGCCGCTCCCGGACACCGCCGCCACCTACATTATACCTATTAACCCCTATCCTGCCCCCCCTATACCGCCGCCCTCTATAATAAAGTTATTAACCCCTATCCTGCCGATCCCGGACCTCGTCGCAACTAAATAAATAGTTTAACCCCTAAACCGCCGCTCCCGGACCCCGCTGCAACCTATATTAAACTTATTAACCCCTAATCTGCCCCCCTACACCGTCGCCACCTATAATAAGTTTATTAACCCCTATCCTGCCCCCTTACACCGCCGCCACTGTAATAAAATTATTAACCCCTAAACCTAAGTCTAACACTAACCCTAAAAACCCCCTAACTTAAATATTAATTAAATAAATCTAAATAATATTTCTCTTATTAAATAAATTAATCCTATTTAAAATTAAATACTTATCTTTAAAATAAACCCTAATAGCTACAATATAAATAATAATTATATTGTAGCTATCTTAGGATTTATTTTTATTTTACAGGCATCTTTCAATTTATTTTAACTAGGTACAATAGCTATTAAATAGTTATTAACTATTTAATAGCTACCTAGTTAAAATAAAGATAAATTTACCTGTAAAATAAAAACTAACCTAAGTTACAATTACACCTAACACTACACTATATTTAAATAAATTATTCCTATTTCAAACTAAATACTTACCTGTAAAATAAACCCTAAGATAGCTACAATGTAATTAATAATTACATTGTAGCTATTTTTAGGATTTCTATTTATATTACAAGTAACTTGGTATTTATTTTAGCTAGTTGGAATAGTTATTAAATAGTTATTAACTATTTAATAACTACCTAGCTAAAAGAAATACAAAATTACCTGTAAAATAAATCCTAACCTAAGTTACAATTAAACCTAACACTACACTATCATTACATTAATTAAATAAATTAGCTACAAATAACTACAATTAAATTAAATAAAATAAACTAACTAAAGTACAAAAATAAAAAAAGCTAAGTTACAAAAAATAAAAAAAACAAGTTACAAACATTTAAAACATATTACAACAATTTTAAGCTACTTACACCTAATCTAAGCCCCCTAATAAAATAACAAAGCCCCCCAAAATAAAAAAATGCCCTACCCTATTCTAAATTAAAAAAGTTCAAAGCTCTTTTACCTTACCAGCCCTTAAAAGGGCCTTTTGCGGGGCATGCCCCAAAAAATTCAGCTCTTTTGCCTGTAAAAGAAAAATACAACCTCCCCCAACATTAAAACCCACCACCCACATACCCCTAATCTAACCCAAACCCCCCTTAAATAAACATAACACTACCCCCCTGAAGATCATCCTACCTTTAGTTGTCTTCAGCCAGCCGACCCACCGATGGAACCGAAGAGGAGATCCGGAGCGGAAGAAGTCATCATCCAAGGGGCACTGAAGAAGTCTTCCATCCGATAGAAGTCTTCATCCATGCGGCGTCTTCAATCTTCATCCATCCGGAGCGGAGCCATCTTCAGACGAGCCGACGCGGAGCCATCCTCTTCTTCCCGACGACTACCGACGAATGGATATTCCTTTAAGGGACGTCATCCAAGATGGCGTCCCTTCAATTCCGATTGGCTGATAGGATTCTATCAGCCAATCGGAATTAAGGTAGGAAAAATCAGATTGGCTGATCCAATTAGCCAATCAGATTGAGCTCGCATTTTATTGGCTGATCGGAACAGCCAATAGAATGCGAGCTCAATCTGATTGGCTGACCCATCGGTGGGTCGGCTGGCTGAAGACGACTAAAGGTAGGATGATCTTCAGGGGGGTAGTGTTGGTTTATTTAAGGGGGGTTTGGGTTAGATTAGGGGTATGTGGGTGATGGGTTTTAATGTTGGGGGGGTTGTATTTTTCTTTTACAGGCAAAAGAGCTGAATTGTTTGGGGCATGCCCCGCAAAAGGCCCTTTTAAGGGCTGGTAAGGTAAAAGAGCTTTGAACTTTTTTAATTTAGAATAGGGTAGGGCATTTTTTTATTTTGGGGGGCTTTGTTATTTTATTAGGGGGCTTAGATTAGGTGTAAGTAGCTTAAAATTGTTGTAATATGTTTTAAATGTTTGTAACTTATTTTTTTTATTTTTTGTACTTTAGTTAGTTAATTTAATTTAATTTGATTGTAGTTATTTGTAGCTAATTTATTTAATTAATGTAATGATAGTGTAGTCTTAGGTTTAATTGTAACTTAGGTTAGGATTTATTTTACAGGTAATTTTGTATTTCTTTTAGCTAGGTAGTTAATAACTATTTAATAACTATTCTAACTAGCTAAAATAAATACCAAGTTACCTGTAAAATAAATATAAATCCTAAAATAGCTACAATGTAATTATTAATTACATTGCAGCTATCTTAGGGTTTATTTTACAGGTAAGTATTTAGTTTGAAATAGGAATAATTTATTTAAGTATAGTGTAGTGTTAGGTGTAATTGTAATTAGGTTAGTTTTTATTTTACAGGTAAATTTCTCTTTATTTTAACTAGGTAGCTATTAAATAGTTAATAACTATTTAATAGCTATTGTACCTAGTTAAAATAAATTGAAAGATGCCTGTAAAATAAAAATAAATCCTAAGATAGCTACAATATAATTATTATTTCTATTGTAGCTATATTAGGGTTTATTTTAAAGGTAAGTATTTAGTTTTAAATAGCATTAATTTATTTAATAAGAGAAATATTATTTAGATTTATTTAATTAATATTTAAGTTAGGGGGGTTTTAGGGTTAGTGTTAGAGTTAGGTTTAGGGGTTAATAATTTTATTACAGTGGCGGCGGTGTAGGGGGGGCAGGATAGGGGTTAATAAACTTATTATAGGTGGCGACGGTGTAGGGGGGGCAGATTAGGGGTTAATAAATTTAATATAGGTTGCAGCGGGGTCCGGGAGCAGCGGTTTAGGGGTTAAACTATTTATTTAGTTGCGCCGAGGTCCGGGATCGGCAGGATAGGGGTTAATAAATTTATTATAGAGGGCGACGGTATAGGGGGGGCAGGATAGGGGTTAATAGGTATCATGTAGGTGGCGGCGGGGTCTGTGAGCAGCGGTTTAGGGGTTAATACATATATTATAGTTACGGCGGGGACCGGGAGCGGCGGTTTAGGGGTTAACATATTTATTATAGCTTGCGGTGGCCTCCGGGAGCGGCGGTTTAGGGGTTAATAAGTTTATTAGAGTGGCGGTGGGCTCCGGGAGCGGCGGTTTAGGGGTTAATAATTTATTTAGTTGCGGTGGGCTCCGGAAGCGGCGGTTTAGGGGGTAATATATTTATTTAGTTGCGGCGGTGTAGGGGGGGACAGATTACGGGTGTTTAGACTCGGGGTACATGTTAGGGTGTTAGTTTAGACAGCTCCCATAGAAATCAATGGGATGTCGGGCAGCAGCGAACATGAACTTTCGCTATGGTCAGACTCCCATTGATTCCTATGGGATCCACCGCCTCCAGGGTGGCAGATTGAAAACCAGGTACGCTGGGCCGGAAAAGTGCCGAGCGTACCTGCTAGTGTTTTGATAACTAGCAAAAGTAGTCAGATTGTGCCGCACTTGTGTGCGGAACATCTGGAGTGACGTAAGAATCGATCTGTGTCGGACTGAGTCCGGCGGATCGAAGCTTACGTCACTAAATTCTACTTTTGCCGGTATCTAGGGCTTGATAACTAAGGCGAATCAGCCTCGCCACAAATACGCTGCGGAATTCCAGCGTATTTGAGGTTGACGGCTTGATAACTAGGCCCCACAGTCTGTTGTGTGATTATTTAACTAGGTTTATAATGCTGTTTAGCATTTAAAGTCTTCATTTCAAAGCTTTAAAAATAATGTATTATGTGTTACTTGTGACAATTTTGAGAGGGGCCTGGAACCTAACTCCCTCACTTCCCATTGACTTACATTATAAACTGGGTTTCAATTTACAATGGTTTCGATTTACAACCATTCCTTCTGGAACCTAACCCCGGCGTTAACTGAGGTATACCTGGGTATATATATATATATATAATCACACTATATATATGTACATATATATCTGTATATATTCATATAGATACATAGGTATAGATAGAACATAGGAATTTAAAGTATTCCTAACGCACCTTTGGGTTTAGTGTAGTTGATCTAGCGTAGTGTCGGGTTAGTGCGTGAGCGATAACTATTATTTTATTTTTTTATAGCAATCATCATAGAAGTCTATGGGGAAAAGAAGTTATTGTGGCCACGATATCAGAAGTCCATAAATTTGTGCGCCTGAGTCTTTTGCTCACATGCTAACGTTTTACTTTCAACTTGTAATACACGTGCTAATGCGGCAGCTCTATTTTTTTACTTTGAGCTCGGTTAGCGCACAAGCAAAAAAATGGTAATCTGGCCCCAGAGCATGGCATTTTAAACTACTTACCAATTTACTTCTATTATCTATTTGCTTCATTCTTTTGCTATCCATTGTTGAAGGCTCAAGATTAGCAAAGCACTTCTAGGAGTTAGTTGCTGATTGATGGCTGCACATATATGACTCTAGTCAATTGCCTACTTGTGTTCAGCAAGCTCCTGGTAGTGCATTGCTGCACCTTTAGCAAAGGATACCAAGAGAACAAAGCAGTACATTTGATTTTTTTTTTAATTGTACGTTCTATCGTGAAATACATTTTTTTGATTCCTGTTCATTCATATAATTTATTTAAAGGCCTTCTAGCCTTAGTTTACCTTAAGCTTAAAGGGCCAATAAACCCCAAATTTTTCTTTCATGGTTCAGGCAGAGAATACGATTTTAAACAACATTCCAATTTACTTTTATTATCTAATTTGCTGCAATCTTTAGATATCCTTTATTAAAGAAATAGCAATGCACATTGGTGAGCCAATCACATGAGGCATCTATGTGCAGCCACCAATCAGAAGCTACTGACCCTATCTAGATATGCTTTTCAGGAAAGAATAGCAAGAGAATGAAGCAAATTAGACAATAGAAGTACATTATAAAGTTGTTTAAAATGGTATTCTCTATCTGAATCTTGAAAGAAAAAAATTGGGTTTAACCCCTTAATGACCGGACCATTTTTCAGTTTTCTTACCCTTAATGACAATGGCTATTTTTACATTTCTGCAGTGTTAGTGTTTAGCTGTAATTTTCCTCTTACTCATTTACTGTACCCACACATATTATATACCGTTTTTCTCGCCATTAAATGGACTTTCTAAAGATACCATTTTTTTCATCATATCTTATAATTTAATATAAAAAATATATAAAATATGAGGAAAAAATGGAAAAAAACACACTTTTTCTAACTTTGACCTCCAAAATCTGTTACACATCTACAATCACCAAAAAACACCCATGCTAAATAGTTTCTAAATTTTGTCCTGAGTTTAGAAATACCCAATGGTTACATGTTGTTTGCTTTTTTTGCAAGTTATAGGGCAATAAGTACAAGTAGAACTTTGCTATTTCCAAACCACTTTTTTTCAAAATTAGCGCTAGTTACATTGGAACACTGATATCTGTCCGGAATCCCTGAATATCCATTGACATGTATATATTTTTTTTTAGTAGACATCCCAAAGTATTGATCTAGGCCCATTTTGGTATATTTCATGCCACCATTTCACTGCCAAATGCGAGCAAATAAAAAAAATTGTTCACTTTTTCACAAATTTTGTCACAAACTTTAGGTTTCTCACTGAAATTATTTACAAACAGTTTGTGCAATTATGGCACAAATGGTTGTAAATGCTTCTCTGGGATCTCCTTTGTTCAGAAATAGCAGACATATATGGCTTTGGCGTTGCTTTTTGGCAATTAGGAGGCCGCTAAATGCTGCTGCGCACCACACTTGTATTATGCCCAGCAGTGAAGGGGTTAATTAGGTAGCTTGTAGAGAGCTTGCAGGGTTAATTTTAGCTTTAGTGTAGAGATTAGCCTCCCACCTGACACATCCCACCCCCTGATCCCTCCCAGACAGCTCTCTTCCCTCCCCCACCCCACAATTGTCCCCGCCATCTTAAGTACTGGCAGAAAGTCTGCCAGTACTAAAATAAAAGGTGTTTTTTTTTTTGTTTTTTTGTTTTTTTATTATTCAGCTGTGATGGACCCCTGCCTTAACCCCCAACCTCCCTGATCCCCCCCAAACACCTCTCTAACCCTCCCCACCTACCTATTTGCCACCATCTTGGGTACTGGCAGCTGTCTGCCAGTACCCAGTTTCCCCCAAAAAATAAAGTGTGTGTTTTTTTTATTTTTAGTTGTTTTTTTTCATTTTTTCTGTAGTGTAGCTGCCCCCCCCAGTACCCCCACCCCCCTAACCCTACCAGATCCTATTATTATTATTTTTTTTAAAAAGTTTGCTGCCCCCCCTCCCTCTTAACAAAATTCATTGGTGGCAGTGTTTGCTGCGCGTGCGCACGCACGCACACACGCACGTGCGCACACGCCCCCCCCTCCGCACGCTCCCGGAATACGGCGTGCACAATGCACTTGTAGGAACCGGATGCCGGGTAGCGATGGGCCGCCCACCCTCCTCCCTTGTAAGCTCCCACCCACCAACGAACGGCCCCATCGCTACCGGTGCAGAGAGGGCCACAGAGTGGCTCTCTCTGCATCGGATGCTTTTTAAAGGGTATTGCAGGATGCCTCAATATCGAGGCATCACTGCAATACCCTGAGAGCTGCTGGAAGCGATTGCGATCGCTTCCAGCACTCTCTTAGACAACTGACGTACCAGGTACGTCCATTGTCACTAACTGCTAGTTTTTGCAGAACGTACCTGGTACGTCAGTTGTCATTAAGGGGTTAATGTCCCTTTAAAGCTTGACCGATAGCTGACATTAGTTTTTCAGGTCGCCCCCTTAGAAGTCTGTTATGTGATGGAATTAGCACTATCTGACATGTTAGAGACTCGTAGACGTTTGCTCAAGCACTAGAATATTACTTTGTATGGGTAATATGAGCGCAACCATAAAAGTGATATTGATTTAACTTAAGTGGTGTTTGCCCACAATCTAGGCCTTTATGAGGGACTTCAGCTTTGATTTAAATGTCCCTTTAATACTGATGCCGATTTTCATACAATTTGCTGTGATTTTATTTATTCTACTACATATTCCTAACAAATCTCAACCACTCAAAACACAAAGAGGAAAATCTGGCAAATGGATATTAATTTCAAATGCAAGTTTAATTTTCAGCATTCTTGGTACCTGCAGCTTCTTCAATTAGTCCCAACAGCATTTTATAAATCGAAATTATACTTGTAAAGGCAAAGCATAAATTAATTATAAGCATAACAAGGCAAATGCACATATATACTGTAGAAGGTGTTTGGAGCAGTTCCAAATGTTCATTACACCCAGGGGTGTCCAAACTTTGCTCTCCAGAGGTTTTGGAACTACATTTCCCATGATGCTCAGCTAGATAAAATGCTGGCTGAGCATCATCGGAAATGTAGTTCCAAAACCTCTGGAGAGCAAAGTTTGGACACCCTGCATTAAAAAATATGGAAATAATCTTCATTAATATTACACACTCATTTTGTTTAAATGTATGTACAGAAAATATGTTCATAATAAGATAGCAACTGTATGCAGAGTGATCGCAATGTATTCACTGTGCAGGCGTAGCTCCTCCCCAGCCGTCATGCTTAGCTTAGCAAATTAGTTTAGAACTGCTACTAGATTCACAGTCAGTCACTAGTCTAGTAGTATTCTGAATTTCTAGTATTCTATTCTATATAGAACTTGAAGATAGTTAATTTATACTAGTAATATATTATATTAGTTCAGTAAGTTTGTGGG